>NW_020954557.1:13449450-13514748 GCF_900497805.2 Vombatus ursinus
TGGGTATGGGTGTATGTGTATGTGTGTGTTAACCCTCTTTTGCTTGATTCATGTTGTACCTACTTCTCCCATTTCTTCCTCCATGTTTGTTTGCTGTTAATCTTTCTTTATAATTGCTGGAATAAAAATTATAGAGTTGGGATTCCATTTGACCTACCATGTTGTCATCTTAGCTGAAAAACAGAGAAATGAAAGGGACATTCAGTAATGAGCCCCTCACTAGGCTACAAAAGTTCCAAAAGGCTATTACTACTGCTCAAGCAGTTCTTGAATTTGGGAACCTCCATGTAATTCAAATGGAAAGAGGTATTTGATGTGTCCCAAAAGTCTTAGTGCAATTTTAAGTTTTAATTACTTCAGAAATATAAATGCTGCAAATTTACCAAGACCATCATTTCATCATTTCAGAGCTTAATTATTTTAAATTATTTAAACTCATTTAGTTTTGTGAATTTTCAATTTAAAAATTGTGTATGCTTCAAAACTTTGTTCTTTAGTGATCTTAAGGCTAGTATTACAAATGTGGTCTAGTCATTTAGCAGCAGATGAAAGGTTTTTGTTGTTGTTCAGTCATTTCAGTCATGTTGGACTCTTTGTGAACCCATGTAGGGTTTTCTTGGTGAAGATACTGGAGTGGTATGCCATTTCCTTCTCCAGCTCATTTTACAGATGAGCAATTGAGGCAAACAGGGTTAAATAACTTGCCCAGGATCATATAACTAGTACATGTCTGAGACCAGATTTGAACTCAGGAAGAGTAGTCTTCTTGACTTCAGGCCCAGTACTCAATCTACTGCACCACCTAGCTGCCCCTTGAAAAGTTTTACAAAGTTTGAAAATCTACTGGAACAATATATAGCACAAAACTGTGATTATGTTGAATTTTAATAAGAAATATGTTAATATTTTAAATATTTAAATAATTAACCTTTCAATTTTTAAAAAGTGTGTAGCGTTTATACTCCTGAAGTCATTAAGTCCTAAAATTGAATCAAGATATCCTGTATTAGAAATTCCATTTACCTGTTTCCTTTTTTACTTGTACTAATGGCTTGTTCTTCCCTCCATCCACTTGGTTGTTACTATCTTTTGTTTCCTTAGATTACCTTGTATTTACTTATTTGTGTATGTTATTTATTCCTCCCCTCCCTATTTCAGCAAAATATAAGATTCTGAGGCAACTGGGTGTGGCAGTAGATTGCACACAAGATCTGGAGTCAGGAAGATCTGAGTTCAAGGTCTCAGACACTTGCTAGTTGTGTGACCTTGGGCACATCACTAACTTTTCTCTGTCTCAATTTCCTCAATTGTACGTATTTCTCAGGGTTGTTGCAAAGATTAAATGGGATAATATTTGTAAAGTGCTTAGCACAGTGCCTGATACATAGTAGAGACAATAAATACTTATTTCCTTCTTTCCTTCCTTCCTTCCTTCCTTCCTTCCTTCCTTCCTTCCTTCCTTCCTTCCTTCCTTCCTTCTTCCCTCTCTTCCTTCTTCCCTCCCACCTTCCCTTCCTTCCTTCCTATACATACCATTGAGAAATATGATCCGTAGCTTTTAAAAATATAATTCTTTTGATCCTGACCATCACAGATCTATTATAAATGTCTCTGTATGTATCTTCTCTAGTGTGGCATCATTAGCAGAGTGCTAGATTTGAGTTAGCAAGTCCAGGTTTAAATCCCATTTCTGACATTGCCTAACTTTATGACCATGGACAAATCACATAACTCCCATGTTTAATTTCCTTCTTCTGTAAAATGGAAATAATAACACTTCCGTTCTAGGGTTGTTGTGAAGCTCAAATAAGATAATATACATGAAGTGCTTTGGAAATTTTACATTTCTTTCCCATTCACCATTCCCCTGTCCCCCACTGCTAGCTCCTTCCCAGTAAGACTATTTTCCATCTATTTTTGTCTGTATCTTATATGTACATAGTTGTTTGCATCTTGTTTCGTCCATTCAGTAAGGGACATATTTTTCTCTTTCTTTGTATCAGTGCTTGTTGACTGACTGACTAAATGTCAATGTATTATTAATGTGCAAAAGTTTACTTTTTTTTTTCAGCTGGACAGCTTATAAAAAATAAATTTCAATCTTTGATATGTAGTCTAGCCCCAGTCTACTTCAGATCCTACTCTTTACTCTTCTGTATAAAACAAACTGGTCTACAATGTCCCTCTGATATGTAGTGTAACTCTTCCTTTGCTCTTCCTGCTCTTCCTGCTTAGACTGCCCTTCCCATCTTTCCACTTCTCCAAATGGTATCCTTTTTTTGAGATCCAGTTTCAGTCCCACCTTCTCCATAAAGTCTTTCTTTTCTGCCCCAGCCTTCAGGGATCACTTCCTTCTCTGAACATTTTCTTGTCTGTATCACTCATGCAAAATAAGCTATCTTTTATTATATGTTATCTTGAGACATACACTCCCAAATCTCCCCAACTAGATCATAAGACCCTTGAGAATAGGGACTGAGTCACATGGCTTTTTGTGTTCCCATTACCTGGTACCTCTTATAGGTGCTTGATAAATGTTGGTTAACGATGCTAGCTCAGACTCTGCTTCTCTTCTAGGAAGCCGTGCAAGTATTGATTAAGCACTCAGCTGATGTCAATGCTCGGGACAAGAACTGGCAGACTCCTCTCCATGTAGCTGCCGCAAATAAAGCTGTTAAGTGTGCAGAAGTCATCATCCCACTGCTAAGCAGCGTCAACGTTTCTGACAGAGGCGGGCGGACAGCCTTACACCATGCGGCTCTGAATGGCCATGTGGAGGTGGGTGGGCAGCAAGTCACAAGGAGTGCAAATGTTCACCCCGTACTCTCTCTTTGCCTATTGTGGAGATACGTATCGTGATTGAGAATGACATAATAGAATAATTTTAGACAAAGAAATGTCCTAGGTTACCATTTTTATTTTTACATTTAGATAATGGTGAATTGAAATAGTATGATCTCACAATACTTTCTCTCGAAATGAGAGAAAGTAGGCTGGCAGTGTATGTGGCCAGGCTCTTTTCATTGCCTACCAGATTTTTAATGTGCATTCCAGAACTCTTGACCGTATAATCTTTCTGCCTTCTTTGGATCCAAGGCCCTTATCTCCATTTGGATGTTGATACTACAGGTCCTTTATAGCAGAAATACTTATTTTTTTGTGTTGTGAATCCCTTTAGTAGTCTGATGAGCTCTATGGACCTCTTCTCAGAATAACATTTTTAAATGAATAAAATAAATTGCACAAGATTACAAAAGAAATTAATTTCATTGAAATACAGTTACAAAAATATTTTTAAAACTAAGTTCATGGACCCCAGGCTAAGGAGCCCTGCACAATAGGAAGACAGTCTGTCACAGAGTACATGTTTGATTTTATTCTTGCTTGGCTTTTTCAGATGGTCAATTTGCTCTTGGCTAAAGGAGCAAACATCAATGCATTTGACAAGAAGGACAGGAGAGCTCTTCACTGGGCAGCATATATGGGTAAGGACTGTTAGGATTAAAGGGAAGTGCTCACAAAATTGAACTGGATATATTCACCTGCAGAGAAGCTTTTTCAGACCCTCCCTGAGTATTTACCTATTCTAGCTCTGGTTTCCAGGCCAGTACAGCTTCTGTCCAAAGATCTGAGACTACTATGAATGCTACATTTTGGGCAGGGGCAGGGGTACTCTGGTGATTGGCTTCCCCTAAAGAGAAAGGATGAGTCTAAGGAACATGCTATTTCAAAATTGCATGGCCTAGTTGGAAGTTTGCATAAAATGTATGTGCTATACCAGGAAATAGAAGTGAAATAGTATTTAAAAAAAGAGAGAAAGGAAAGAAGGATAAAAAAAAAGTAGGGAAGAAGGAAGGAAAGAAAGACAGACAGAAACAAAGAAAGAAAGAAAGAAAGAAAAAGACATTGACTGGCCTGCAAAAACAAGGGCTCAAACTCTAGTTTGACAATATTTTGACTACTCTTACTTATTGTGGCTTTTTACTTGAGAGACAATATATTGTAATAGAAGGATCCCTGGACTTGAAGTTAGGTGAGACTTGGTCTGCCATTAAGACTACTGAGACTCAATTCCCTGAGCTATAAAATGGAGATAAATAACTATCACAGCTTTATTCTAAGGACAGCACTTTCTAAACCTTAAAGTGCTTTTAAAATATGAACTAGTATTATGTGTTATTGACTACATAGGTTAAAGAACTAATTTGAATTGAATGACTATGTAACTTGGAAGAAGAGTTGTATTATCATGTCCTCTATTCAAGGTGAAATTTTTGTATGCAGTTCCTAACTCTGTCTTCTCGGAGGAAGAAATCCCACTCCTTGGTATTGAGGGGAAGGGATGGTTTTCTCTCCCCCCCCTTTTGTGTCATTGGCAAAAATGACTAGATGGAAAATTTCTTCAGGGCAAGCCTAAAGGAGATAAGAGGTAGACTTCTATACAAATCCAATTCACAAGCTAGTCAATACATCACCCTTGTGATGTTATTGGTCCTCTTTGAGAATGAAGGATAAACAACAACAAACAGCATTAGATTTGGGTGTCTGGGTTTGACCAAGTACCTCCAGTTAAAATTTTAGAGTGAATCATCTTTGTAATCATGATTGCTAGTCACTTATTTTCACTCTCAAAGCAGCAGTATTTCTTTCCACTAGTAACAAGACTTCTAGTATTTACCAAAGTGATATCTATTCCTGTCTAGTGCTTAGAAAACAGATAGAAAGATGAATAGTTTTCAAGAGTATTTAGTCAGATCAAAATGAGACTTACCTAGAAATCTGGCTTTACTTAATCCAATTTGGTTGCTAGATAAGTAATGTGGGAATAATAACTTTAAAGCACAGCGTCACCATTCTTGAACTTGAAAAATTCCAAAAAATTTACCTTTGAAAATCCTAAGGAAAAATAAAGATAAGAAATTTCTGAGAAAAAATTTCAGGTAACTAGACTTCTTTTTTTTTTTGTATTCTGTTATTAGTAGAAAGAGACAAATTATAAGAAAATAAACCAAAAATCACAGATAATTTTAAATAATTATCATTTAAAGCCAATGTCTAGATTGTATCCTGGCATCGGCTTTTGCTCAGCCTAATTTCCCAAATCATCTATATCTACTTGATAAGGAGTGATATTAATGTCATACAAGAAGGATGCATGATTTTATGAGTGTAGGGAACTCCTGGTGTGACAAGACAGGTCCCATTACCAGATTGTGACCCACCTGTGATATAGTGGATAAGTCCTAGAAAACTGACTGAGGCACCTAGAGGTTAAGTAACTTATCATTCCTAGGCTACATGGCCAATAAGTGTCAGAGGATGCGTATGAATCCAGTTCTTTCTTCTTGATTCCGAACTTTGAATCCTATTCATAAGACCACCTATATTTTTATATTTAAGGTATTGTATAACGATCATTGATGCTCAGTATGATGACCTTGAGGCACTGAAAGGTCTTTGGCCATCAAAAAATGCATTTAACACAGTGCACATAGTAGGAGCTTAAGAAATGTTTATTGATTGAGTGATTGATTGAAAATTAAATTCACTTTACTGTCCATTAAGGCATGAGAATGGACACATTTAATATTTAAATTTTTAGTATTAGTATTTTAAAAATTAGTATTTAGTATTTAAAATTAGTATTTAAATTAGTATTTTAAAAAAACTATTTTGTTTCTGCACAGCAGGTAGGGATAAGGATAGGGGCTAGATCTGTGATTTCATTGATGTGAGGAACTCCATTTACCTATTCATGTCAAGACTTTCTCTACAACTCACAGAGTTACAGTGAGCACTGAGATGGTAAGTGACTTTCTGCTATGAAACAGAAAGAAATTCAAAAGGAAACAGAGAAGCAGGGCAACTTTGAAAGTAACACGTTGCATTTTTTTAATATACTTTAAAAAAACTCAAGCTGTATGAACTTAAGTTCATAAAGATTTGCATTTTCACATAATCCTTTTTTCCTGTTCTATTTTGTACGTGGAGTTATTTGGGGTTTGGTTTTGATGTTTGTAACATTCAAGATTCTAAATTCAGAAAACTAAATAATCATAATCATAATGCTTTCTGCCACTTTATCTTTTTAAAGGCCACCTGGAAGTGGTGGCACTGCTTATTAACCATGGTGCCGAAGTCACATGCAAGGACAAGAAAGGTTACACCCCACTGCATGCTGCAGCCTCCAACGGACAAGTAAATGTGGTTAAACACCTCCTCAATCTAGGGGTGGAGGTAAGATGGACCATGGATGACTCATAGATGGATGACTGTGTTCATGTTTCATTGTTGTTGTTGTTGTTGTTGTTATAGCACTTACACAGCATATTTGCATTTTAATTCAGGGGTCAACATCTCATAGTCTTGTTTTCATTCTTCTTCAATTCAGTAGAAGGGCAAAAGATGGCCTTGCCAGGTAGTGAAAAATCAAAAAGATGCTGACCTTTACTATCCTGGGAGACACAGAGATGCTGAAACAGAAATCACATGCAGGGATGAAAGGATTTACCCTTAGGGTTCTAGCACTAGACATTTATCACTAGACAGGTCATCACAGGTCTCCCAGTCCAATTCATTCATGTGAGGAGGAAGAGGAAGCCAGAAAAGTGAAATGACTTGTCCCGGGTCACATAAGGAAGTGAGGGGCAGAACTGAGATTTGAACTTGGATCTTCTGAATCCAAGTCCAACCCTCATTATTAATGGGTATAAGACTAGAGGAATAGCATGCACTTGTGGATCCTTGAAATATGGTCAAATATTTAGGAGTTATATTTATAATTTAGGCTTGCAGTGACTGCTCGTCATTCTACTTTGACTAGGGTACCTGGAAGGAGTACTCATTTAATTAATAATCTTCTTGATTGTCACTCTTTCCTATGAGTTGAACATGGTTTGAATAAAATTACTGGGACCCTTCTCCTCTGGTCTTTTAAATCTTGGTTTCTAAGCATGAGAGAACACTAGAGGTTTTAGGATCATAGGATTTAGAGCTGAAAGGTACCTGAGAGATTATTTATCCAACTCTCATTATATAGATAAGGAAATTGAGGCGCAGAGATTAAATGACAGGTAGTATGAGGCAAGACTGGGATTTTAATCCAGAGCCTCTGCCTTCAAATCTAGTGCCCTTTCCCAACTATACCACAGTTTCTTTTGTTGAAATGAGAGAATGATAAGACTGGAGCCAGTCAGAGCACTTCCACCTACATCGTCTCCCACCCCTATGCTTCCTTAGCTCAGGAGAAGAGACAGGAGACCAGTATTATGAAAGCAGCAGGAAAGGTCTCTTAGCTTCCCTACTTCAGGCAGGGTTGTGGGCTATGTCTCTGCCCTCTGCTCCTAGATGAAGACTTGGCGTGAAATGATTCAGAATAACAGCTGAAAGCTGCTCTTGGACACCACTTTCTCTTTGAAGCCTTAGCTATCTTCCTATTGTGTTCCTCCTGTTCACTAAACACATTTCTTTATGCTCATTTCAACTCCACCCTTATTTTTACTATCACCTTTCTCTAGATTTTTCTTCTATTATATCACCATCCTCTCTTTTTAATACGTAACTTTGACTTAAAACCTTTGTTGCCATACAGGCTTTTGAAAATCCCCTCAAATAGGGGGCATGGTAAAAAGTGTTCCAGACTTGGAGTTCAAATTCCATCTCTGTTACTTATGCACCTGTCCGACTTTGGTCAAGTCATTTAACGTCTTTGGACCTCAGTTGCTTGATCTGTAAAATAAAAAGGGTTAAATTAGATAATCTTCCAGCCCTCAATCTTATAATTCTTCAATTCTTGAAATAATAACTCACACCTTTATAATAAGGACACATTTATATAGTGTTTTAAGGTTTATAAAGTTCTTTATTGTAAATAACTCTGTGGGGTGGGTACCATTTATATTATCCCCATTTCCAGATGAGTAAATAGTTCAGAGAGGTTAAGGAACTTACCCATGGTCACTCAGAGCTGCTAAGTGTGAAAGCTAGTCTGGAAGTGTCTTGATGTCAAGCCTAGTGCAGTTGCTATCACACTATCTCCTGTTCCTGAAAAATGTCCACTTCATGTTGCAGAAACTGTTAGTACTACATATTCATACATGGTAATGAGGTAATATAGTAAATAATATCTATGAAAAATGACCCCTTCCCATATGTTGGCAAGCTCCTTTTTTATCTCATTTGCTTTATTTTGATCTTTAATTTTATATTGTAAGCATTTCCAGGGTAGGGGCTGTATCTTTTCATCATAAATTTTATACCACCCCCAGTACGGTGTCAAGTGCTGAGTAGGTACTGAATAATATACATTGATTAATTGGAGTCACCTTCCTGTTGCTACCGAAATCCCATTATTCATTATGAAAGGGAGTAAATTGGCCTCAATAATTGTAATTGCCCCCTGTTGGTCTCATTTGCAGATTGATGAAATCAATGTCTATGGAAATACGGCACTTCACATCGCCTGTTATAATGGACAAGATGCTGTAGTCAATGAGCTGATTGATTATGGTGCCAATGTGAACCAGCCTAATACCAGTGGATTCACCCCTCTGCACTTTGCTGCTGCCTCTACTCACGGTGCTCTCTGTCTGGAACTGTTAGTGAACAATGGGGCAGATGTGAATGTCCAGGTGAGCTTCACCTCCCAGGAGAATATTTGGTAATTGGTAGCTATTGGTTTTTAGACTTTCTAGATGCTGCCCATCTATTCTGTGAGCCTTCCTAAATGCAAAATTGATTACTCTAAATACCATATTACTTAGATTGGGAGGTTTTGTGTTGATTTAAATAATAACTCTGAGCCTTAAAGTTTAAAATGTGACATTGTCTGGCACTGTCATGCTGAAGGTAAACTGATCTTGGTTGGGGGGGAGGGGTCTGTCTGTTGTTTTGTTGTTCTTGTTCATCCTTCTTCTTGAGGGTGATGTATTGACTGGAATGTGATTTGGATTTAAGTGAGAGAGAGCTTCCACCTTCAGTCTCTCCTCCAGAATCATCAAAGTCCTATGGTAAGACAAAAATCAAGCCTACTGGGCAATTGCCCCAGGATGCAGTTAGTGACCTTGGCCTTTTTAAATGAAGGTCCTTCCCAGATCTCAGTTTGTCTGTGACCACGCCCATTCAATGTCTGTGGGCTAGGTAAGAATTGAGAAAAGAGATGGACCAATTTACCATCACAAAAATATCAGTCTGGGAGGGGAAGGCCCTCATTCTAAGCCATCATAATGTAAACAATGTGCCACTTAAGGCTGTACTTCATTTCTGCCCAGTGTCTATTCTCAGTGTACCCTGAGTTTCTGGAATGTTGAATCAACCCAGAGTATGTCATTAAATTGAATACTGAGCTTACTTGACAGATAAGAGAATTAGAGTGATAAATTGGACTGCTATTGCTCTTTCAAGGGTCTCTGGACTAGACTGAGGCTGGATGCCCTCAAATACTTCAGGGGCCTCTCCCCCTCACTGAAGCTAACTCTACATTGGGTTTCAAAACCATAGCATCAGCCCACAGTGCCATCAAGTAGTATTGGTATTGAGTTTTTGCCTTGCCCCCACAATGCTTAGGGGTATGTGTGTGTGTGTGTATGTGTGTGTGTGTGTGTGTGTGTGTGCACTCACGCACCAGATTGTGATAGCATTCATTTCTTCATTATGTTGTGGCATCAGGGTGCTGGGAACCCCAAAATGCACGGGTACAAGGAATGGCTCTGCTTTGAAAGAATTAGACAACTCAAGCCTTCCAGTCCAAGTAGAGAGTTTATTTTTAACATCAGTACAAGTGGGCCAGACTCTTAGTGAGTTTGCACATTTGATATTTTTATAGGGAAAAAAGATCACAGAAAGATTTGGATGGGATTAAGGAGTGGCAAATAGCATAGGGTGGTCCGGAGGTAACTGAGAAAGAAGGTTTGGGCTGGGTTGGAGGTAACTAACAGAGAATGGAGGGTTGAGCTGGGTGAGGGAGGACATAATGAAAGGACAGTTGAAAGGATTATGCTGATACCTCAGGTGAATGCCAGCGATCTGGGTTCAGGGGCTGGGTTTCTGAAATTTGTGGGAAAGTTGAAAGGGGGGTGGGGGGAGTCCAAGATCCTGTGCCCCGATCATTACCATTTGTTTGTGAATCCTAAACTGTGGCAAAGATGCTGCATCTAAAATTCATTCTTGTGCTGGTTTAGGCTGTTTCCTTTACCCCACCCCATTAAGTGTTCCTTAAAGAGTGCTTATTTAATTTAGTTTAGTTTAATAATCCTCTTGATTTCCATTTTCTCTCATGAACTAACCATGATTTTAAATATGAGAGCTGTTATCTGGGGTCTGGATTTATCTTTATATGCTGTCATCATCATTGTTATTTTTATCTTTGAGAGCAGGGATTTTTTTTTTATTCTTTGTACTCCCCAGTGCCTGGTGTATAGAAGGTTTGTTGATTAATTACTTTCTTTACCAGACTTCTGATTTCATTATTATGGGAAGCTACTGAGGAATATGCTCAGCCAATGGAAATTAAAATCTTTTCTAAAACTTAGAACCCTATGAAGTTGCTGGAGGCACTGACATTAAATGACTTGCTCAAGGTCTCACAGTCAGTATGTATCAGAGGAGGAGGACTGAACGTAGGCCTTCCTGATTCTGAGGCCAATCTCTGTATATACTCCATTTTGCATCATGTATTATTTCAAGTAAACTTGTTTTTGAGCCAGTTTGGCCATTTTTCATTAGTGTCATTCCATGTCTGTGTTCCCTATCAACAGCTCAGACACTCAGGCCTCCTATCCCTATCCTATTTTAACTTTCAGGCCCTCATTTTAGCTCTTCTCTGTTGAAATACAGCCCAGAGAACTCATATAGTCTTCAAAAAGATTAGCATGTGCTATCAAGCTGCCAAATCCTGCTGGAATTTCCCAGGGTTATGGGTGGGAGAATCCTGGGAAATGTAGTTCATCTCCATCCATACTTTTGAGGTACACTGGAAAGCATTTAGCATTGGTGAAAGATGGAGCCAGATGGCTGATAAAAATTGGATGTAGGAGTTGAAATTTGAAACTGGGTCCAGTACCAGGTAGTTTTTTTTGGACTATTTTTTCAGAGTCATTGATCTTGAGTCCTTAGTGGATTGTTGTTTTGCCCAAAGCAAGGTGTCTGTGTTGAAAGTTATGTTGACTCAGTTATGCATTGTTCCCAACCCTGCCTATCAAAGAGTGTTTGGGGAGGCTCTGGTGGAGAAGGAGACACCAACTCTGCAGTTTTTGTATTACCTAGTCCTTTTCCCGTACCCCTACATGCAAATTGTCATGTTCTTGCTACCTTGGAGAGGAACTGAGATTCAAGGCCCAACCTTTTCCACTGAAGTGGACCTATTTGGATTGTCTTAAAGTTACCTATAAAAGCTGTCCCCACCTTGAAGCCCTTGCTGATCTTCGAAGATCAGCCCATCAGTGTGTTGCTACCTTGACATAATTATAATAAAATCCTTTTAATTCTCTTTGTCCTGAGTTTTGCCCTGTTAATCAGGGTGAAAGCCCAAATGAAGAATTTTCCTTTCTGGTTGCAGTGTTTACATGTACACTATAGTTATACCTCCTTCTCCTCAGTTGGGACAGAGTCTGTCAGGTGACCCAACTCTTATCCATATATTACCTGTTAGCATTGAAAGTTAGAAATGATCAGTTGAATGAGTCACAGCATTTAAATGATGATTGAGAAAAGGTAAGGATTGCAGTGTTGGTCATGTATCTTACAGTTCTTTTTGTCACCAATGTGGTATGGAATCTTGTCTCCTGAATCGTCAACATTTGATCATATTGTATTAGAAGAAGTGACTAGTTTCTAGTAACCCAATGTATGGTCTGATATAACTTACAAATAGAAGAAGCATAATAAATTTTAAAGTGGTTTTACTTCAATATCTTCCCTCTGACAATTCTGTAAAGAGTAAACCTCTCAGCCTGATATTTAAGGCCCTCTACAATATGGCTCCAATTTATCTTTCCAAGATTGCAACCTTCTACCTTTTACCTTCAAGATCTACCTTCTCTCTCTCTCTCTCTCTCTCTCTCTCTCTCTCTGTTATCCATGTCCTTCCATAAATGCTCCACAAGATGCAAGGTAGCCATCAGAAAACAGCTGTCCCTCCTTGTGCCGGCCGTGCCGTGCACTCTCCTCCTATAAGGAGCAGGCTGCCAAGGTCATACTTACCAGTCTTCGGTGCCCACCCGGATAAACACAGAGACGAGCCGATCAGGAGGTGCAAGTACTCGAGCTTTATTCAGAGGCCATCACAGCAAGGCCAAGCAGGAAGGCCAGAGCAAGAGAGCAGGAGCAAAAGAGAGCGAGCTCTGATCTCTACTGTTCCTTAAGTACCTACTTAGCCCCTCCTCTTCAGCCCGCCTACATTGATTGTAGGATCAGATACCGGAACGGGATGTCTGGGTTTAGCGCACCAAGGGAGAGGAAGTGGCGCAGGAGTCTAGGACCGGATACAGGAAGGAGACGTTTGGGGTTAGTGCATAGACAAAGGGAAAATACGTGACCCAGGAAGTCAGGCCCAGATACCGGGAGGAGGCGTCTGGGGTCAGTGCTACACAAAGGGAAAGTACATGACCCAGGAAGTCAGGAAGGAGACGTCTGGGGTTGACGTTGTACCTAGGGAGGGGACTAGACAAAGGGAACTCATTCTCTGCCGTCCCACTCCCACGTGGCACAGCCCCCTGCCTCAGGAGCACGTGCTCCAGCTACTTCCTTGTATCCTGTTCCTTCCCCAGCTTATCACAGCTCCACATAGCACTGCCCACTGCCTCAGGAGCGTGAGCTCCGGTTACTTCTCCGTATCCAGTTCCCATCCCAGTTCACCACAACTCCGCCTAGCACAGCCCCTGCCTCGGGAGCGTGAGCTCTGGTTATTTCCTAATATCTTGTTCCTACCCCATCTTGCCACAAACTTCACGTGGCAGTAGTCAACACCAGACAATCCCTCACACCTCCTGTTACCCCAACTAATGTTTTCTTTGAGCATATCCTAAGGGTCACCTGCTCGGGTTCAATGGTGTATAACATAAAGAGAAGACTGAAGTAATGGACATGAAATAAGCTTGGCATTGAAGATGGATACACCATCCCTATGACAGTTGGAAGTAATTTGTCCTAGCCACACGTGCCTCATCTTTTCTTCTTTTTCCTTCCTTTCATTCTGTCAGTGTTCATTAGTACCTTCACCAAAATCCAAACACTACAAGGCAAAAGAAGCAATGATAAAGGAGAGGAGATATTTACTGTCATTGAAGTAGGGCAGACTTTGTAAGCTATACGTCTTAGACTATAAATTGCACTATGACTTCAATTTATATAAATGCTGCTCAGTAAACAGTGGTGCCTTGGCTTATGGGATATCAGCCACATTAGGCACTTCTTCTAGAGATGAGATTTAAAATACATTCATACTGTTTGAATGTTCCTTTTGCATAAAAACAAACTCTTTATGCTATATTTTAAATTTAAAAGAAAATACCATTTAGAGCAAAATTTAGAGAAATAATGATGCCTAAGCATAAATTTGTGTCTTTGATGCTTATTTTTACCAATATTTCCTCAGAGGAAGCATGGTTTAGTGGAAAGATCTCTGAGCTTAGGGTCACAGGAGACCTGGATTCGAATCCTACCACTGACTCTTACTACCTGTATGACCTTTAGCACTTATGTGGTCATAAGAGCATAGACATAGAGCTGGAAGAGACCTTAGAGAGAATTAAATCCAGCCTCGTTTTATAGAAGACCAAACCACAGCCCAGAAAAATTAAAGGATTTGTTCAGGGTCACATGGATAGTAAATATTAAAGCCAGGATTAGAATTTAGATTCTACTGTCTCCAATCCCTTGCTTCCTACCATATCACACTGCTATGTGAACTTAAGTATTTTGAGAAATTTTTTCAGAAAACTTATCTGTTTTGAGGATTTCTAAGATTAGAATATGCTAAGGAAAAATCTACCAGTATTTCCAACTTTGCTTTAGTTTGTTCAGTTAATTTTCATAGGTTCCATTATAGTACCACCTTTAACATCAGTAATAATAATAATAATAATGATAATAATAATAGCTAGCACTTTTATAGCACTTTAAGGTTTGCAAAGCTCTTTACAAATAGTATCTCATTTTATTCTCACAACCCTGCAAAGTAGGTGATATTATTAACTTCATTTTACAGATGAGGAAACTGAGAGTAAGGTCACACAGCTACTATCTAAGGCAGGATTTGAACTCTCCTCTTCCTAACTTCAGATACATCACTCTATCCACTACATCTCTTAAGTCTTGCTTTGGAGCAAGCACCACTAAGACCTAAAAGAAATAGTAAGATGCAAAAGCCCTATGAAATCTCAGGAGAAAAGGTACCCTAATATTCAATGTGTTATTATTACAATAATCACTACTGTTACTACTACGATGAATAATGGGTCTGACTTGAAATTTAGGTACCATAAGGGAGTCTGAAGACCACCTAATCAATCCTATACCTGAACAACAATTCAATCTACAACATACCTAGCAAGTGATCCTCTAGCATTTGCCTGTAGTCCTGTAGTCGGAGGGAATCCCTTTACCTTCTGATCCTTCCATTTTTAGCCTTCTGTTATTGTTAGGAAGTTGTTTTTTTCACCAAGCCTAAATATGTTCCTTTGCAATTTCTCTTTATTGTACCTTGGCCCTCTGGGACCAATATTTTATTTGAAAGTTTTACTAAAGTTACTTGTTCATGACTAATTTACAAATTCTGTCCATAATCTGTGGTTTGGTCTCATCAGGTCAGAGTATTTCCCTTGACTGACTAGTTAAGAGATAGATGGCTATCATTTCTGAGTATTACATAAATTCAAACTCCATTACTGTGTAGCCTCAAAAAAGGTACACAGCTGCCAAATGGCTTTCATATGTTGATTCTGTGATTTCCAATGAGGCCAGCAAAATAAGGGCCTCTCATTTAAAACATTGAAAAAAAATACTGCTTTTCGGGAGTGTTGAATTTTATTAAATGGGAGTAGGTCCCAGGTCAGTTGTTAAATGTGACGATGATTTATGGCAAGTGAGTTAGCCTCTGTTCAGACAGGACCCCACAAGTAAACATATCATTTGTCTTTTTTTCCCCCATGTACTGTAGAATAGATGGTAAGCAAAAACTTGAAGGGTACCTTCTTCTTTAGGTCACTTTAGGAGATGTTTTGTGATAAGTAGCACCAACTAAAAGATTTGAAGTCAAATTGCAGATTCTGCCTTCATCTCCAACCTTGAGTAAATCATTTACTCCTCTGAAAGCTTTAGCTATAAAATGGGAAATGTTATGTTTCTGGCAGTCTAATAGGATAAGGTTTTAACAAAAGGCCAAGTATTTAATATTAAACAATTGCTTGGGAGTTCTCATAGAAAAATCTTTCTCCTTCATAATTATCTTTAGTCTCTTGTGACAAAGCATTTAATGTTAAGCTTTTGGATGAAATTGTGTGTGATATCATTTCCTCAGTTATATTGCTAGGGATGTTAGATGACACTGATTTATGAGCAAATTATCTTTTCTCTCCCTTTTTTAAAGAGTAAGGATGGAAAGAGTCCACTGCACATGACAGCTGTCCATGGAAGGTTCACACGATCACAAACCCTCATTCAGAATGGTAAGAGAAGATCTTCTGTGTCCCTCTTTCTGATTTTGGTTTCCAGTCATTTAAAAGTCAGAGGTGATCGTTGTGCTGGTATTTTGCTTTTCATTGTTTTTGAGGATTGTTTAAATGGCTATTGAAGGCTCCTTTCCAAAAATGTCAAGTTAATTAGTATAATTATGAATGTAATTATGAGAAACCTGAAGTTTCTGTTAAATTTCTTCTCTAAGGTAAAGAGGTCTAAGTGCTTTGAGATTGTAAAGCATGAACTTACATTCTCATGGCCCTCTACTGCCCACTTTAAAATAATAAAATTAAGTCATACACATTTATTGATAATGTTTAACTTATTTACAGACATTGGAATTAAACGTAGTCCTCTGCCCTTAATTTATGATAATCTTATTTAGGCAAACAAAGGGAGAAATTGTAAGAGATTCAGAGGAAGGCAAATCAGAAAATCCAGTAAATTTCTATGTAGTTTATCTCAGCAGTAACTCTCCTTTCCATGCCCATTATAGACAACATAGTTTAAGTCCTCATCTCATCTAGGTTATTTTAACAACTTCTTAACTGGTTTTCCTCATTCCAGTTTATTCCCTCTCCATTCTGTCTTCCGTGCTGGTGCTAGAGTAATCCTCCAAGTCCATCACCCTGACCATATCATTCCTAGACTCAAAGACCTTCAGTGGCTCCCCATTGTCTACTAAATAAAGTATAAACTGATACTAGCATTCAAATCCCTCCACAATCCGGCTCCTACCTAGAATTCTAGTCTTATCTCGTATTATTTCCCTTCACCCCAATTGAAACAGTCTGTCCTACTCTCTCCTGTATTCATAGCTTTGCTCGTGCTGCCCTCTATGCTTATGTCTGGAATGATCTCCCATTCTAGTTTTTGTTTCTCTTTTCTGTATATGTTATTTCTGTAATAAAGTTACATTTCATTTTTAGTGGAGTTTCAGAATTCAGTCTTCATTAATTCAAACATTTTCCTCCCCTTTGTTTCTTTTTTTCCTGAAAATAAGTCTAAAATAGTAAAGTTTTATTATAGTTATCATGAATATAGTTTCTAGAAATAAAATTTTTTAATCTGTAAATATATTTTGGCCCAACGAATACATATTAATGTCATTCTTCTTCTCTCCTTCAGCTGTTTCCAATATCTTTTTCTTTTATCTAGAACTCCTAGTATGGAAACTCCCTCTCCTACTACAGATCAGCAATTTATCTCTAACTTACAGTGTTAAAGAATTTCTTGAAACACAAGAGTTTGCGATTTGCCTTTGTGTGTCACAGAAGGAATTGAATGAACATCAATAAAAAAAAATAGGAAGGAGATATCTGTTAAATTTCTCACTTAACATACCATCTTGATTTTTTTTCTGATTATAAAATGGAACATTCATTTTCTTAGTTGCCTTAATAGCATTCCTTCCCTTATTCAAGTAAAAGCCAATTTGAATGAATGAATGGAAAAACTCTTAATTCAAAGTTGTAGTTAGTTAAGCTATTTTTGTCATGAATGTAAAACAATAACCAGGTTTTGTTGATTTCTTTTCATTTAATTATATTAAACCAAAATTACAAATCCTTGTCCATTCAGGAGTCAATTTGTAATTTAATTTATAAATATATCTATATTTATTTTTATATATTTATTAATTTATTGATTTATCAGTTTAGATATTTCACCTTGTAGTCACATTTGTAGTTTTACATATAACATAGTTATATATAATAAGTATATGTAATAGTAATTTTATTTACTACTATTAGTTCAATGAAGATACAGATTTTGTTTAGTATTGATGCTGTCTCCTATAATTGTATTTGTGTGCTGGAAGTCTCAGGGAATCACAGAGTTGTGGAGACATATGGGAGTTCAGGAAGAGCTGGACGGGGACCGACAGAAAGCAAGGGAGAGGGAAGTCTGAGATTGTAGATAGCAGGCAGCATCCATATATACATGCATAATTTCATTTACCTTTCTGGGCTCCAGTGTCCCAAATTGTTCTTTGTTCCCTTGTGCCCCACATTTAAAGAAACTATTAAAAAGTCTCTAAAAAAAGCCTCTCCCCCACCAAGATGTTATTTGTTAGCAGAGAGAACCCTGAGGCACTTGATATAGTTAAATAAAAAAAGTAAACAATGCTCTTTCTGTTCACCATCACAAGAGGTTGCCATTTAAACATAATTCAGATTTAATAAGTGATTTTGATGTCCTGCCAGGTTCATTAAAGTAGGATTTTGCTAAATCAGTTTCCAAGTTTCCTGTAGCTTTACCCTTATTTATAGTAGTAAATAGCTGGTCACCATAATTTGGATACAAACCTTTTCACATACTTTCAAATTATGAAGACTATAAAGCTCCTTATACTTTTCTAGGAAGCCCACCTCTTCTGATGTATTCTCATTATTCCTGTATTCCCTAGTCAGAATTATTTTTTTTTTGTGACTTGTGATTTTACATTCATAACTGGCCCATTTCCCTCCCTTTCCCCACCATGTACACACATACACATGTTGTTTCTCATATTCCTCTTAAATTGTGAATAGGGATATGGCAGTTAGACACCTAAAAGATCTTATTACCTTTTTTTTTTTTAACAACTATGACTCAGGTTAGCTTTTGTTGATGAACAGAATTTCTGAATCATGTTGCCTTATATTCCATTCTGATCTTTGGATATTTTTTCAACCAAATTTACATAAAGCTTTTCATTCTTGATCTTATGTTTTCTTCTTATGTTCCTCCATTTCTTTCTATTGTTGTGAGTATCCAGTAAGCCACTACATCATTCTCTCAGTTTGGCACTAGGTCTTCCTTTGGAATGATGCTAACATTTTAGCATCACTTGCACCCAGCCCCATCTCTTCCCTACAGCTATTTAATTGGCCCATCAGGTTTCCAAGTAGTGAAAATTAAGGGAAAGTACACTAGTAGGCCATTTGTTAGCTCCCATAATCCTATGATCATGCCATCTTGCAACACTCAACTGTAGTCCTTTTTCCTCACTATTGTCTAGCGTCTCTCAAGACCAGTTAGCTTAGAAGCTTTAAGATTAGCCCTAAGGATATGAGTTCAGATAGTCCTAGGAGGCTGTTCCAATAGGACCATCTCTAGACAACTGAAAAGTGGGTGAAATTTTTCTTTAATATCTCCAATCTTCTCTCTCATAATTAGTTCCTTTATCCTTTTCTATTACCACCCCCAAAATGAATTTTCAGCTGAGATGTTCTTCTTTCTATAAAAATCTGATTTACAAGAAAGGATTTAATGTTATTTAAGTCGATGTTCTTGCCCTCTGTGCAACAAAGGACCTTTTCCTCCTTAAAGAAATTTTAAGCATCAGTGAACAGGCCAGGAGGTGGAATACATTTTTGCCCTATGCAGGCCTTCATCTGCAGTGCTGATTTTAAGGTTCAGTTCAGATCTAGAGTTCCACCTTGAGACTAAGCCCTATCAGGCTAGGTGTGCTTAAGGATTTCCAGGCAGGTTGTTGGGTTCTAACTTCTTTTTAAAAATTCCCAGAAGATTCCAGGCTGGTGTAGCCTCTCCAAGAACCATCCCCAAAGGGATCAAAGTGAATCTCTTTTTCTGAGCATTCTCTACACTTCTTCGATTAATGTAAAATTATCTATCTAAATGTAAAATAGATGTCACTGCTGCTGTGCT
The DNA here is from genome assembly GCF_900497805.2 of Vombatus ursinus. Taxonomy (NCBI): domain Eukaryota; kingdom Metazoa; phylum Chordata; class Mammalia; order Diprotodontia; family Vombatidae; genus Vombatus; species Vombatus ursinus. Next base: position 13,468,777 of record NW_020954557.1, read on the forward strand.
GTCTTGAGGGGCCCTTGGTCCCACTCTGGCATGATCTGGCAACTGAAACTGATGTAGATGCCGTGACCAAAAGACACCTTTTACATACTATACTATCCTGTGAGAGACCTAGGCTTGGGTTATTAACCTTACTTTTGAAAAAAGATTAAATGAAATTTTATAATGGTTGCTGAACAGTCACCTGCATCTACAATGAAATTTGGACATATCTCTACTTGGCATTTAAAAATTACTGAGGAGAGACATTGTTTATCTTTTCTTTCCTTCCTGTTTTGGCTCCCTTCCAAGAAGACTACATATGTCAGTACCCCACACCGTCACCCTTTATGGGACCCAACTCTCCCCTGGTCCATCTGCAACTTGTACAAATCAGCACGGTTGGATCATTGTGAGGGATGGCAAATGGGTTTTCCTCACCATGGTCTGGATCCTACCCATTCCCATTCATAGGAACATCAGAAAAACTTGGCCAGAGAATACAGTCCTTTCTCCAAGCCCTGAAAGCCATTAAGTTACTTCATGCTGGCCAGTGATACATAAATTTAGGACAAAGTAGCCAGGCAACTACTGAACAGTGTCCTATTTCTCTCTTTTAATTTTACTGTGGCTATTGGACTGGTAAATAACCCTTTCCTGTTTCTTAGAGTAAATATTTTACTAGTTACTTTCATTAAAAACACCGATAAAGTAGTATTCCCTCTCAAATACTCTACATTCCAGCCAAAATGGTCTATGTGAAAATATCTGATGTTCTCACTGCTGGGCCTTTGGACAGGATGTCCCCCCATGTCCAGCATACTCTTCCTCTTCCTCTTCCCATCTTAGAACCCTTAGCTCACTTATATGTGATCAATTGGTTCTACCACTTATTACCTGTGTGACCATAGGCAAATCATCTAAATTCTCTGGGTTTCAGGTCCCTTATCCATTAAATGAAGGGAGGGACAATGGGCATCTGAGGTCCCATTGAGCCCCAGATCTGTAATTCTATGCAACAATGACTTTCACTGATACAGCACTTTAAGAGAGGCCGAGTGATAGTGGGGAAAACCATTGAGCTTTGGAGTCAGAAGACCTGGCTTCAAATCCTGTCTTGGACACTCTCTACCTATTTAATCTTTCCAAAGTCACGTTTCTCCTTGTTCTTCAGTTTCTTCATCTGTAAAATAAGGAGTTTGGACCAGAACAGGGGTGGGGAATCTGTGGCCTTGAGGCCGCATGTGGCCCTCTAGGTCCTCAAGTGTGGCCCTTTGACTGAATCCAAACTTCACAGAACAAATCCCCTTAATAAAAGGATCTGTTCTGTAGAACTTGGACTCATTCAAAGGGCCACACCCAAGGACATAGAAGGTCACAGGTTCCCTACCCCTGTACTAGAAGTTCTCTGATGTTCTTTCCAGCTCTAAATCTATGACCCTATAAGTTGGATATATTATTCATCTACCTAGAAGGTCTTTAAAGTCAAGGACTATTTCACTTTAGGGTTTGTATCCCTAGCATCCAGCAAATTGTTGTTGAAGCCCTGTCTGACTCTTCGTGACCCCATTTGGGGTTGTATTGGCCGAGATACTGGAGTGGTACCATTTCCTTCTCCAGCTCATTTTACAGATGAGGAGGTGAGGCAAACAGGTTTAAGTAACTTACCCAGGGTCACACAGTTAGTAAGTAACTGAGGCCAGATTTGAACTCGGAAAGATGAGTCTTCCTGGTTTCCAGCTTAGTGCTCTATCCACTGCGCCACCTAGCTGGCTTTAGAAAGTAGTAATCATTTAATAAATGCTTGTGGGTTGATTAATTGGAAAGTGAAATGATAAAAACACCTCTTATTTTTTCCAGTCATCGATGGAAACATTGAACTCAATATTTAATTACATATGATGCTATCCCATGCTCTTTTGTCAGAGCCCAATACTATCTTATTTGATGCAGAAACCAAGTTGGGACAAAGAAATCTAAGAAAATCTGAGGCTTTATTTTATTTAGAAGTTTTGGCTTCTAGATTCTTAAAACTATGCCTAACAGGTTACAAAAGTTCATGAAATGTTTTTTTCACAGAGGGTTTAAAAATAAATTAGGCTTTGGAAGGAAGATTGGAGAGCTGATGTTGGAATTACTCATTCTGACTTTGTTTGACCTTTTGGTGTGGAATGCCTGTGAGGCAAGTAATTAAGATGACCCCTCTTGTTTGTTCAATAAAACTCTAATTTTAGATGAATAATTTAGATAATGTTACATAAATTATTTTTCCTGCTATTACATGGACTATGACACTCTGTAGTTTACATGCTATGCATATTGAAAAAATCCAGTATTTGTTTTTATTCAACCAATTATTAAGCATTTAACTTTCTCTTCCAGTGAAGATTAAATATATTAATTTGCATTTCAATCAGGTTTCAAAGGTTTGCAATTGAATGTTCCAAGGATTTTTTAAACAAACAGAATTTTAATTTATAAAATGTTTCATAGTATGAAACATATTCCTTACTTTTAATCATAAAAAGGTTTTTTTTAATATTTGCCCTAATTTTTCATCACTTAGCTTCAGAAGGAGAAATAAGCATCTGTGAAAGAGAAAATTAATTTAAATTTTTCCAAGTTTCAAAGTGGCCTTGAAAACATTAGTAATTATAGTAGCATTAAAAATTTTTGCCTTTTTTTTCCTTAGCAATCCACCCTCAGAAATATTCAGTTTTACTTTCCTACACACCCTTACAGTTATCTGAAAGTGTATTAACAATTGAGCCCTGAAGTCTCTGTAGCGTGGCCTTACGGAACTTGACTGAGCACAAAGAGATGTGTGCACGTGCATTGTGTGGGGAAAGGGAGGGATGAGGAGTAGTTGTTCATAAGGCTGGGATAAGGGTTCCTGTCTTCCTTTGTAAGTCTTAGAATCTGGCAACCAGCGAAATAGAGCTCTATCACTTTCTGTGTTTTTTTTTTAAACTCTTTAAAATTAAACTCTTTACTAATTATTTAAAGAATTTTAGCATTGTCTTGTTTTAAAGCTAGGTAATCCTTTGGCTAAGTGTGGTCCTACAACTGTCCTGTTACCAGTTAAAAAGATCCCTGGACTTTATTGATTGGGTTAACCCATCCCCATTTACCCAGATATGGTTCTATGGTACCCATGATTGGTAGGTGAAGGCCTATTTCTAGAGCTGCCCTTTAGGATACATAAAAGCAGCTACTTCTAAATTCAATCTAAGAATTCTAAGTCTGCTTCTAAGTCTTTGGAAGAGCAGAAAAAAAATTATATTTACAACATATAAAAATAAAGATTTATGGGAAAATAAAAATATGTGGTGTTCCAGCCATTTGTAATTTTATATCATACATAGGAATTAGAAAGGATATATACAAACTAAAATAGTTCAAAATTTTTTAACTAAAATAGTTTTTCAAATAGTCCTTTCCATACCTTAAATGTGGCATGTTTTTTGGCTGGCAGCAAACGAACAGATTTCACAATTATACAGTAACAGACATCCTTCTCAAGTCTTCCTCAAATGCTTCATTGTGGTATAGAGCTGACCATAGGCTCTTGAAGGCTGTCTCAGCAGACCCCAAGTGCTGGCAGGTTCTTCTGTGCTAGGCCAAGTTCACTTAAATTCCTGACAACAGACTGTGTCTGCCGTCCAAGTGCCAGCCTCATTGAGTACAAAGAGGCCTATCTCCAGTAGACAGACACTAGGCAATGAATTCTTTGGCTACAACTTGTAAAATAAAGAGAAATAAAAAATAGCTGCCAAGCCTATGCAACCTTGTTATATTTCTGAAATGATAATAACAGTGCAGCAGTAAAAGAGGCAGATGTGTATGTTTTTTCACCTGGAGAGCTGGTTGCCAAACATTTACCAGTGCACTGCTGGCTAGCCCCTTTTCTCCTGCTCACACAGCTATCAATCAAGTTCAGATCCTCCTTGCCTTTTACCTGGACTATTGAAATAGCCTTCTTTCTAATTGACTTTTTTGCCTCAAGTCTCTCCCCACTCTAACAAATACTCCACACAGTTCCCAAAGTGATTTTTCAGAAGGGTAAATCTGACCAGGTCACCCCATCCCCACCCCCCCTTAATAAACATCAATGGTACCCTATTACATCCAGGATCAGTTATAAATTTTTTCGTTTGGCATTTAACACTCTTCGCAATCCGCTCCCTACCGGCCTTTCTAGTCTTCCCAAATGTTACTCTCTTCAGTTCACTTTATAACCCAACAATATAGAGCTATTTGCTATTTCTTGTTCTGGGCTCTCCATTTCCGGTCTCCAAACCTTTGTGTTTCACTGTGCCCCATGCCTCCTGTTATGAGTTCTTCCTCCTCCTATCCACCGGCCTGGCTTCCTTCAAGATTCAGCTTAAATTTCACCTCCTACAGGAAGCCATTGCCAGTCCCTCCCGGCCACTTTAACTTTCCCTTCTAAAGTTACCTTTTGTCTTCCTTGTGTATTTTGTAAATGTCTATTTTTATACCTATTATCTTCCCCATTAGAACATAAGCTCCTCATGGACACTATTTTTGTATTTTTGCATTTCTTTGTGTATATCTAAAACTTAACAAAATGTCTGGCAGATAGTAAGTGTAGCTATGTTGCACAGTGATCTGAAGTCGGGAAAACCTGAATCCAAATGCAGTCTCATACACCTACTTGTTGTTTGATCATGGGCAAGGCACTTAACCTCTGCCTGCCTCAGTTTCTTCAGCCATAAAGTGGGAATAATAATAGCAGCTACTTCCCAGGGTTTTTAAGAGGATAAGATAATATTTATAAAGCACTTTGCAAACTTTAAAGTGCTATGTAAATACCAGCTAGCTAGCAGCAGCAGCAGCAGTAGCAGTGGTAGTAGTAGTATAGAGGAGGAGGAGGAGGAGGAGGAGGAGGAGGAGTGATGTAGTAGCAGCAGCAGTCATGGTAGTGATGGTGGTGGTGGTAACAACAGCACACTGTTGATGAAGGAGTGAGAGCTTGCTAGAGACTGCCTCAGTTTTTTTCAGTGAAAAAATGAGGTGAGGGCCTCTGCTGAAAAGGAGGAGAGGAAGTAGTTGAGTGAGTGGCTTGATAAGAGTAGAGAAGCAGCTGTGATACTCAGGAGTCCATCAGGGAAGAGTGAAAAGCTTTTATGTTACCTCTTCCTGTAAGACATAAACATATATCACTCAGCTGCTGGGAGTCATTACGTGAATATTTTTGTTCTTTAAAATGTGATGTTCTCCAATATAGTCTTTGATATTAGATATTGACTTGACTTTCTTCCATGTCTTCCATGAACTCTGATTATAATCATAAATTCATATTCACCAAAGGGCCTTTTACTTCTCAAAGTATACAGATGAAAATGATAGCTTGAAACAGGGCCAGCTTAGCTGTTGTGTTGAATAAAAGGATGAGTAAATGGGATTAAGCTTTGGCAGAGTTTTGTTGACCATTTTCTGAACCCTGAGCTTCCTGAATGAAGTCTCAGAAATATATGTTTGTGGCTGTTTTGCTCACCTATCTTGCCCAAAGTTAACTGACTTGTCAAGCAAGATTTGACAGCTAATCTGTTGTGTTCACTGGTGCCCTGGGTCATTTGTTCCCTAAGGAAAATGGTTGGGAAACTGGAGCATCAAGAGTCTGGACCACCTTTTGTGGATAATCAAAATATTCTGGGTGCTCCCTTGGTATGGTTCAATACTCAATAACATTTAAAAGTATAAATCAATTTACATCTAGACAAACATTATAAACTTGAATATTGGTACTTTTTTTCCTTGACTGTTCTCTCCTTTCCCTTTGACTTCACTCTTCCTCATCCTGCAAACTTTTGCTCAGCTTTCACCACAGATTTCACCAGGCAATTCTCTCTGTTCTTATGCACAATGTTCATACAATAAATATTTATTAAATGAATGTACCTTTTCCTCTCTTCTCTCTTTATTTGCTTTCTCTTTCTCTATTTTCTCTTTCTTAGACTTTAAACTCTTTGATGGCAGGGACTATTTTCATGACTGTCGTTGTATACCTGTTATATCACTTAAGAATGCTACTAAAAGCACTGATGGATGATTAAAATGAAATTTTTATTAATTTCAATTTCAGTTTTCCCATGCGTGCTTTTGCGGATTTCTTACAGACCCATAGAATTTCAGAATTGGAAAGGACCTCATTGGAGACTGTATCTTAAATACTTTCATTTTCCTTTTTAATAGTTTAGATCATTTCATTATATTTAAGCATAATTCTATTTCTATAGTCTTTTGCATCAGCAGGTAAATATTGAGACAAAATGTGCCTCAACATTTCATTTTTATTAAATTTGGTTACATTCTTAGTTTAGGGCAGAAATACAGTTGTGCAAATGTGAGACTTGCCTCGGGAACTTTTAACAGAGTCTCTTTGGATTAGACATATATTGTAAAATGTAGTTTTACATTTTACAGATTCTCTCTCTCTCTCTCTCTCTCTCTCTCTTTCTCTCTTTTTCTCTCTCCCTCCCTTCCTCTCTCTCTACATAAATGTATACATACATGTCTATGCTTTTCATCATTAATATTATACCTTTACTTAATGATGTACCCATAAAAAATATGTTGTTGCCTTTTGATAAAATGTGATACCTTACCTTAAAGATTGAAGGTGCACACTAGGTTGGAAAAAAGGGGTATTTTGTGAATTTAAATAACATATCATCCAGCCCTAGAATCACCCTAAATCCTTGCATTATGCTATATTAAAATTTCTCTTTCAGGAGGCGAAATTGATTGTGTGGATAAGGATGGCAATACCCCTCTCCATGTGGCTGCAAGATATGGTCATGAGCTTTTGATTAACACCTTAATAACCAGCGGAGCTGACACAGCTAAGTAGGTTATAGAAAAAATACTGTTCAATAATTGTCAGATACTAGTAATGCTGCCAAGTAGATTTCACCATGCAAGAAATTTATTCAGATTAGAGATAGAGCTCTACTTTTGCTCTAAAAACAGATTCAGTTTGAAATAAAATGGCTTTTAATGGCAGATGTGGTTAAGGGATGATTTTATCTTTTAGTTACTTGAAGGTACAAGCATATTTCAGCGTACTGTAATAAAAGGCCACAGGATCAAAGGTCACAGGATTTTAGAGTTGGTAAGGCCCTTAGCTATCATTTAATCCAAGTCCCTTTTTTTATGGATGAGAAATCCAAGGCTGAGTTAAGTGACTTGCTAAAAGTCTACAAAGGATACTTGAGCTTTATTCTGAATTTTACATTCTAATGCTGTTTTCCAGGTTATTTGCTGATTTCCTTCTAGAAAAATGGTATGCTTAGAAGCTGGATCTTGGGGTCTGGAAGACCTGAGTTCAAATTTTACCTCTGATATATTCTGTGTGACCTAGGGGCAAGTCACTTAATCTCTCAAAGCCTCAATTTCTCCATCTGGAAAATGCAAATAATAATACCTATAGTACCAACCTACCTGGAGTGCTAAGGGACCCAAATGAGATAATGCATGTAAAGTACTTTGCAAACTACATAGTACTATGTAAATGTCATTTATTATAGTTAGTGTTACTATAATTTTTAGTGTAACTGAGTAGGAGGAATAATATATTACATAACTATAAAGAATTTATTTTGGTACTTATATTCTCTTTTATTCTGTTTTATTTTAACAATTTGGCTGCAGACTAGCAATTGAGTGTATTGGCTACATTATAAAAGGTGACTGTGACTAAAGTTTTCACTTTAATTCCAAAGTCATTCATTGAGTGCCTATGGTGGGTGTAGCACTGTGCTACATGCTATAAAGAAATAGGAGAGAAATGCATGACATGGTCCCTGGTCTCAGGCTGCAGTCTTTTGAAGGATACAAGATACACCTCAAACATAAGATTATGTGATAAAATGCTGCCAAAATATGAGATACAGACAACAAGTATTATTGGTAGTCTGAGGAAAGAGATGAATGGTGGCTAATCTACATTGAAGAGCCTTCAGAGAGGGAATGGATTTGAAGCATGAGATGTATTTGGATATGTGAAGAAAACCACATGTGTTGGCCAAGTCTCTTAACTCTGCCTCATTTTCCTCATTTGTAAAATGTGCTAGAGTAGGAAATGGCAAACCCCTTCAGTATCTTTGCCAAGAAAACCCCAAATAGGGTCACGAAGAGTTGGGCACAACAGAAAAATGATTGAATAACAACAAAAATGTGTGTCTAGGATGGGGTGAGGTGGGAAATTAAAACCAGAAAGGTACAAAAGTATGAGTAAAGTTGTGAAAATAATAATGAGCAAAGTGGAATTTACTCCCATTGAATTTAAATTTTCAAAGACTGGGAACTACCTGTATATTCCCAGTGTCTAGCTCAGTGCCTTGGGCATAGTAGGCACTTCAAATGTTTGTTGAATTGAGAGCAGAGGTCAGTGAATAGAGCAGTCTGAGGGTGTGGGCATGTGTTTGGAGAGTAGTAGGGAGAAAGGTTGAACTGGTAAGACAGAACCAGATTATATTGAAGACCTACAATATCCGAAAGGAGTTTGAACTTGATGTCAAAGAATGTCGAAAGCTATTATTGACTTTCAATAGGAGAGAAACTATACTCTCAACCAGAAGAATAGAAACCATATTCTCCTCAATTTGCTTCAGTTACCAAATTTGTACCAGAAAAGTGAACATCTTTCTCTAGTGTAATGTAAAAATATTAGTGAGTCTGAACATGTATTAGGTTGCTTTTAAAGCTAGATTTATTAGAAGGTCAGGCCTTTAGGGCCTGAAGTATAGATCGTGTGAGGCATTATTTTATTTGTTTATGACAGTATAAAATAGGAATGTTTAGTCATTCTGATGAATTAATATGGGGAGGGAGAGGAAGAGGTCAATTCCAGGGGAAAAGTACTTTCTGGTTGGAAAAAGTTAGGAGAGACTCCACTGGATAAAAAAAAAAATTATACTTAGGAGACCAAACTATTCTCTCTATATTTTTGTTTCTCATCTAGGTCCAATTTATTTGCAACAGATATTAACCAGTTTATGTCCTCTTCTCTCAAAAACAAATAACTATTTTTTTCCATGATAGAAAAAATAATATATCACAAGATCACAGATTTAGAGTTCAAGGGACATCAGAGACCATGTAGTACAGCCCCTTCATCTTACAGATGAGGAAACTGAGGACCAGGGATAACTTTTTATGATGAAACCATTTAAAGTCTCTGTTTAAACATTAGATTGTATGCTTTAAAATATTAACTGGTGTAAAGTTATTCCCAGGATTTAAGGAATCAGTTTCTTAGCACAATCTACTTTGAGCTACCTCACTCATACAGCAAGCTAGCTGATATTTCTGATGAAACAAAGGAGAATGTCTTATAATGACTTATGTGAATAACCATCACTAAAAAAGAGTATGACTAACCAAATTGATAGACTTACTTGTCTGTTTTCTTTCTTATAGAATTTGAGAGCTGGGAGGGATATTAGATATCTAGATGAGGAAATGGAGGTTAGAAGAGAGGAAGTGACTTGCTTAGAGTCACATAAACTTGAGCCCAGGTCTCCTGATACCCAGGCCAATGGTCTTTCATTGACCGCCATTTATTGATCAATCTTTGATAGGGTCTGTATGGTGAATTGATTTTTAGACTTCATTTACTCTGAAGTTAAGTAAGTAGGAAAGATAGATGAATGCTGAATCTGAAAAAAATGGATCCATTTTGGTTCTGCCAATTTTTACAGATAGCTAAGTAAAAGTAGTAACTTAAATGGAATTTATTTTCTGCTTCTTGTAAATTGTTCATTATTAAGTTTTGTGTCATTTGGAGACTTTATTTCCTAATTTTATAACTGATGAGATAAACATAATCATCTGTGCTTGATTAGAATCAATGAAATCCCTTTCTTATGGACAATCTTGCCATTTTTCTGTGTAAGATGTCTTTAAAGCAATTAAAAATGGGTTTTTTTCTTTTGAGCTGCACTGTTTCTAAAACTTTGAGAAGGTCTGAAGTTCACTTCAATTAAGAAAATATCCATTTTTTCTTTAATTTGTTTTTTAGGCAATTGGGGTTAAGTGACTTGCCCAGGGTCACACAGCTAGTAAGTGTCCAGTGTTAGGTCTGAGGTCAGATTTGAACTCAGGTCCTCCTGACTTCACGGCCAGTGCTCTATCCACGGCACCACCTAGTTGCCCCCGTCTTTAGTTTCAATCTTAAGGATACATGCTAGTTTTAGGACTTGAACCTGAGCATCAATAGCATCCTATTTGAATGTAAACAATATTATTTGCATCTGAACTGAAATCTTTGCCACCTCAGTACAGATGCTGAAAATACTGCCTTTGGTTAAACAGAAAAAGAAATTGCACTTTTAAATGAATTTTCCTAGGCCTTCATAAGTCATAATTGATGTTTAAAAATTGGAAAAAAGTTAAATAATTAGTTAATATGTATTTGTGATGAAATACAAGTTAGTATGTATAGTGGGAAGAGCACTGGAACAGGCATTGCAAGCCGGGGGGGAGGCCAGGCTCTCAGCCACTTCCAAGCTATAGGACCTCGGGCAAGCCATTTTGCCTATAGTTTCTTCTTCTCTAAAATGGGAATAATAATATTTTCATTGCCTGACTTACAGAGTGATTGTGAGGATCAAATGAAGCAAAGTATGCAAAGTGCTTTATATCCATAGTGTGCTCTACAAATGTAAATTATTGCTATTTTCTTTACCTAGGAGCTTGAGTAGGAAATCTGTTGAAAAGAATAGTAATAAAATAGTAAATAGTAATAGTAAAATAGCAAATAGTAAACAGTAATAGTAAAAGAATAGTAATAAAAGCTGCCAAATCCATAGTACCTTTCCTACTGAAAGGTTATGTATACTTTTTGTGTTCTTATTCCCCATTGACTTTTCCTCTGAAGTCTTACTTGAGTATCTCATCACAGTGTGGAGGTAACCCACGCTAATAAGATTATACCAGTACAGTAGAAGCTTTGCAGTCCTAGGATAGGAAATGTTTGGACTCCAGGCCCCACGATAGATTCCATGTTTCTCATCTGATGACCAGCAGAACCAAATTCAAACAATTTCATTATTACAGAGTTGGCCACAGAGGGAGCAATTTTTCTAGCCATAGCAGCCTATGAAACCTTCCACTGAGACATAGGATGTCTGTAACAGGAAAATGTTGGCTCTTTTGAAGTACTTTTGCTGTATTTGCATTTGAGTTTTAATAGCTTTTGTTGTAGGTATTACTGAATAATTAAGGAATTATAGAATCAAGAACACTGAGAAATCCTCTCATCCAGGACCCTAGCCCAAGGAAAATTTACTTCTAAAGCACCAAATGTGGATAGTGTCTAGACCTTCCTTACAGATCACTAAGCATATTTAATCATTTAATTTTGCCACAAATTCCAATCACAGAGCTATTCTCTCCACAAAAGAAAGGGTTAGGTAAAATCAGATTTGCTTGGGGCTTCATTTAGCAAGGAACTTTCAAAGCATTTGGCACAAAGAAATATTTAATGGCTGCTTCCATTCTCATGAAGATTGAAAAATATCCTTGATAGTATTTACAGAAAATGTATCTTCCCCATCCCCCCATTTGTAACCCTTTTGCAGGCATCAAGGTCAGTCACTGATGTGATTGCTTCTCAGATTTTTTTTAAACGATGAGGGAGGCAATTACAAGGAGCTTTCCTCAACCTGACACTGCCAGGAAGATGGGCAAATTGCATTTCTTGATGGATGCCAGCCATTATAGAGACCAGGTTGGAAATCTCCATCTAGGAACAGTAAATGAAGGGAGAAAAGAGAAAAAGAAAATGCTAATAAATAGAAAGAAGCCAATATAGCAAGAATGTGATACTTAGCATGATTTGTAAGGGTACTGGATATCATGAACCGTAGGTATGTTCATATCCACACGTATGTGTGGTTATGTAACTACATAATTACTTGAGAGATAGAAAACTACATATCCAAAGCTTAGAAATGCAAATTATATAGGCAATCAGAGTAGTTTAGTGGAGCATATGCCAATTTATTTCTGAGGCAGAGCATTGCTTGGCCAATTTACACTAGAGGGGACCCACAGATAGTTAACTCTGGCAGGAGGTAAATTTATATAGTGCTGTTACTGCTGGCTGCAATGAAGTTGTCTGAAATGTCCTGTTCGAACAACACAATGTGGGAAAACGTGATGTTGTGACATCTAATTTTGATACTAATTGCCATCAAGTAGAATTGGTCATAAGATATGTTCTTCCTGGGTGACACATTCAAATGGGCTTAATTATAGAAGTTTCCCAAGCACCTCGTTATAAATATAGCTGTCTTTCCATAACATGATCCTATTGTATGGCTCTCCAGGATAGCATTATGGTAAGATTCCAATGTTTTTCATTATTTTTGTAGTTCTTTTTTTCGGAACTATTTGGGCTACTGAAATATATTCGGTTCCAAAGATTCATCTCTATTAATTTTCATACCTACCTGTTTGGACATTATAAGTTTTTTAAGAAATATACAACATGAAAAAATATTAAAGACATGAAGATTTCCCCTGCACAATACAAGTACTCATTTTCTTTTCTAAAAGTTTGCTTTGTAGAACCTGGTCTAATGAATAAGTAAATGTTTTCTCATATTTTCCAGTTCCTAATACAATGATGGATGCTGAAAAGTTTCTTTATAAATATATGTTGAATGCTTGATTATGCATGTTATTTTCCACCCCAAGAACAAACCAACATAGTTTTCAGTGTTAGACATTGGAAATGGCTAGCTTAATGAAAACTATAGAGAATGAACACAGAAAACATAGCTACTGATGGAGCTATGATTCCCTTAGCTTCAAGTGAATGTTTTTAGTTTTCATCAGAAAGGACTTTGAAAAGTCAAATGTTTATCTAGGAATATTTAGAGAATTATTTAGAGAAATATATTGGTAGGTGGCACAATGGGTAGAGTGCTTGACCTGAAGTTAGGAAGATCTAAGTTCAAATCTAGCCTCTGACATTTACTGCTTATATGACACTGGGCAAGTCAAGACTTATGTTTTCTCAGTTTCCTCATCTATAAAATGGGGATAGTAATGGAGTAATAAAGTACCTACCTCCCAGAGTTGTTCTGAGGAAAAAAGTATTTTAAAACACAATATAGGCTATTATTATTATTATTATTATTATTATTGATATTGTTATTATATGGTCCTGTTTTTCAGATGCGGCATCCACAGCATGTTCCCCTTACATTTAGCGGCACTGAATGCTCACTCTGACTGCTGCAGGAAGTTGTTATCTTCAGGTAGGTACATCCACTAGCCAGGATGAAGTTTAATTAATAGTTTGAGTCATTTGGCTTTAGTGGATGGTCAAAAGCAGTACCTGCCTGTGTTTCACATCATTAGGCTTGGCTTGGTCACTGGGCTGTGTATAGCTTTCCTAACTGCATGTTGATTCATTCCCAGCAGCCCTTGGTGCTGAAGTTCCTTTGAATGTCTCTACCCCTACACCCATCACTGAGAATTGTGGTTTAGCATCATTTAGGTTTGGGGGATATAGGAACTTGATTAAATCATAAGAAGTAAACAAAATTTTAGGTTATTTTAATATTTTATTTAAAAAAGGACCAAAATATCTTATTTGTATGTGAAAGTCTGCAAATCTTTGTAGTGAATCTTTGCCAGCTTATTGGAGTCTCTTTCTCGTGGGACTATTTCAAATTGAAAAATTTCTTTACAGGTTAGGAGATGTAGTCTTAGAATATTGTCTTATGTTACATAACTTGTGGCAAGCTTCTTGGTTATTATGTTGCCACTAGGGATTCTATATTTTTTTCTTCATGGAACTAGAATTCATTTCCTATTTCCAAACCTATGTGTACAGAGTTTTCCCTGGGCTTCCAAAGGCAAAAAGGGACTGACCTGATTACCAGGCACACATTGTCTGTGAACTAATTCAGACAATTCTGAAACTCATTTTTCATCTACTCCATTACATATAGCTCATCTTGCTTTCCCAGCTTTGGGCATGTATAAAAATAGCCCCTGCATGAAGGCATGCTTTTTACACCTCCAATCAACCAGAAAGGTGGGAATTCACTTAAGAAAACATCTCCCTTTAGCATGTTAAGCTTCCCACTTTGGATTCATGTTTTCTTCATGTCTCTGTCTTCCAATCTGCTGTCCTAGTTATCGCCAATCAGTTTCATAAATTTCTACCCTGTGATTGAAAAATGGTGCTGTGGTGCATCCAGGGCTGAATGTGAAAATAAATTCTTCTTGACTTCACGGTTCTTCTTCTTATAGAATCGCCAAGCTTGAGCAGTTACTCTTCGTTTCCATGACAACCTCTTGCTGACTACAATTGCTTGCACTCTGGTTTTTCTACTAACTGATTTTTCTGTCTCTGCAATGTTTCTTGTGGTTTAACTAGGACAAAAGTATAGCATAGTGTCCTTGTTTAGTAATGAGCACGTGCTGTCTGCAGGCTTTGAAATAGACACACCAGATAAATTTGGAAGAACCTGCCTTCATGCTGCTGCCGCAGGAGGGTGAGTAGTTGATCATTTTGAGTTGATGGTTCATGGATTAATTGCTACTGTGTCTTAATTGGCTAATTGTTTGTCAACCAAGGGACTTTTTCTGGTTAAAGCAAGTGCCAGTGATTTTAAAGAATGCCACATGCCTTTTGCCTCAGATCACTTTTCTTTTTTTTTTCTCCAAAGAAAAAAATTCATGGAGTTTGAACAGAGACTCAATTCATATGTAAAAATCAACTTTTTTTTTTTTTAAAAAAAAGAATTTGTCGTTAGCCTTGAGGAAAGAGGCTGGTAACCACACGAAAAAAAATAGAGCATCCACTATTTTTTGGTCTTCCTCTTACCTTTCTAATAAATAGGTAATAGTGACAGAAAAATAAGACTGAATAACTTCCCTTTCATTTCTAGCCATTCATTTCCCCCCACTTCAGCATACCATTTTAAGGCTTTTTTTTTGATGCACTAATATGAAATGAATGTAAACAATGACATAAGTCAAGTGCACAAGATCATGTGTCCATTGTTCTTTTGGTGGAACTATTGAGAGTGTTATTTATACGATACCTTTCTTTTCCATCCCAGGGGTTTTGAATACAATTTCGGTCAATAACTAATGTTATATGAGAACACATTTACTAAAAAGTTCTTTCTTTAATGGCCTCTATTGAATAAGATGTTCTTTTAATCATTTTGTGGCCAGTGTGTAACTGATGTTGCCCAAAAATACATCCTTATACTTTTTTTATCATCTTTTTATCCATTTGCTTTCCGTTGTTAATGAGAATTATGCTCAGTAGCTGCTCATGTTGTACCAACCCAACACCATGAATGCCTTGCAGAGTGCTTGTATTTAATGTTTGTGCAAGCTAAAACAAGTTGTGCTCTAAGAAAGGAAGCTGCAAACAGAAAATGAGGCTCATCCTAAGTTGAGTTGAATTTATCTGGTTACCATCAAGGAAAAATCAAACTTTAAAAAAAATCTGAGTTTAAATAATTGGCATTTATATAATGCTTTTCGATTTGCAATACATTTTATGTCATCTCATCTGATCATCACACAACCCTTTGAGGTAGGTGCTATTATTATCCACATTTTACATGAGGAAGATGAGGCTGAGATAGGTTAAGTGACTTATCCAGGGTCACTAAGCTGATAATGAACACGGGATTTGAACTCAAGTCCTCTTGACTCCAAGCTCAGCACACTTATCTACTATGCCACCTAGTGGCTTGAAAATAATGACTCAGGTTAGTCTATGATAACTAATATGGAACAGTGATGAATAATTTGTCTTCCTATAGACCTGCTTTTTTAAAACAGACCTGTATACAAAGTGTTTATATTCAGTTCTGGGTTTGTGACTGAAACTCCCATTAGCATTTGTATTAGTTGCTTAGGCTTCTGTAGGAAAATACACTCCAATGAGCTTCTTTCTATTTGCCTACTAAACGTGATTTATTGCTCCTGTGAATGACAAAGGAGCTTTGGAAGATGACTTTGCTTCCTTACATCATTTTCAGCCATGGTTCTTGCGCATTTATTCGCCTAGATTACACAGAAAGGGAAATGCAGCTGTTTTATTTTCCATTAAGGGCTGTCTGGGCTGAAAATGGTTATCGTGGCAAACTCATTCAGTTGTGATAAAAAGTAATACTCATCCACTTTGGCTTATTGTTTAAAGGTGACGTGAAATTATTGTAGGTTTAAGTGCCTAAATCTCATTTTTGATATTAAATGATCATTTTATAAATGATATGCTTTTTTAAAAATGTCTTTGGATAAATAATGAAGCATGATTAAAAGATTTGGCTACATAATAATCACTAAGGACAAATTAAAATAATATTCATGCAATTGAAACTGCATAATCAGGCTATTGACTTTATTGATTTAAAGAACCTTTTTTCAAGAAGATTGTAGAAATTGTAGCTGTGTCTGAGATGAAGTTATTATAACCTGTTCACTTTTATTAGCAGAACTTAAGCCAACAGTTACAGTGGAGCACTTACCTCGAGCCCTATAAATGTAGAAGGGAGCACACTTCACCTTCATCTTCTTAATGATTTGTTTCCTATCTTTCCAGTAATGTGGAATGTATAAAACTCTTGCAGAGCAGTGGAGCAGATTTCAGTAAGAAGGATAAATGTGGGAGGTAGGTAATCAGGGATCGCTACATCAGGGGTGTGTAAATAAGGAGGAGCCTGGGGAGGAGATGGTAGGATGAATTGGAGTTTCCATCTGGAAATCATATCACTGAATTTCAAATGAGAAACAGTGGAACAACTTGGGAAGACTGCCATCCCTAAAAGAAAATTCCTCCTTCAAGTGAAATTTCAGAGGCTGGTGCAATTAACATTAAAAGTCAAATGTACATTTTTGAGTCCTGTATAAAAATAAGTTATTTCTCTTATGTCCTTCCCATCTTCCTCCCATGTAAACATATTTTTAACCTTTCTACTGGGGCTATGCCCACATTTCTGTCTGGTGTATACTACTTAGCTCTTATACTCCTTGATATTAAGTTTCCCTGATCATAGTGTAAAGGGGAACCTAGAAATGATAAATTTCATCTGCCCCATTTTGCAAAGGAAGAAATTAAGTCTTGTTGAAGCCTGTAGGAAAACCAGGAATTAAATGAAGGTCTGCTACCTTCCAGCCCAGTTTAGTCTTTACTCCACTCTTCTGCCTTCTACTTCCTTATCTCTCAAGTAGGATTGTCTCCTATCTGAATTTATGGAAAATCTTTTGTGGGTTTTAGAAACTTCAAAATTTTTCACTGGCCTTGAACAATTCGATGTGTGTTTTTTCCAATAGAGATTGACTTTTAATTCTGTCAAAGTTACATTCCCCTTTTCCAGAGGAGGGAGATAAAGGAATTGGTATCTTGATGTTTAAGATTTCGGGTTGTGTGTATGTGTTTTTTTTTTTTTTTAAATCATGTTATCAGATCTGTGTTATGTTATTCTGGAAGTTAGGTTATTCTCTTCCCTGGCAAACTTATGAGCGACAGCATTGCTCTGATATAAACATGGGAAGTGCTGGTTCAAATTTCATAGTCTTATGAAAAAAATTACAAACAAACAGGCTTAGAAACTCCAGCTGTAAGGTTCTTCTAATGATATTGCTGTGAAATGTCCTATCATTAGAAATATTTTATGGGCTGCATAAAATATATCAAGTTTTCTATAACTGCCTTTTAAAATTCTTTGTTGTTCCTTTGCCTGAAAATATGCTGGAGACAAGTGCCTTTTGAAGCTGGTTAAAATGCTCTTTTCAGTCCTCAGTTATAACACAAAATCCAACGTATTCAGTGGGAATACTCAGGGGAAAGTACCCCCTTTGCCATAGCTGTAGTCTTTGAGCCAATGCTTAGAGAATGATGGCCAATAAAATAGCCCACCAAAGTGTTAAAAGGTAATTAGTACATTGTTCTATCATAGAGAAATATTAAAATCAGTAATTATAATGGGTTATGTGTTAGATGCAGTGGAGGTACAAAGGTTCTAGTCCCAGACTCCAGGAATTTCTAATCTATTCAGAAAATTAACATATGTACACAAGTAACAGAAATACAAAGGACTGTTTATGTTAAGTCCAAACAAAAGACTGGGTATGTTAAGTGCATACAATGTGCTGGCTAGAATAATCAGGGAAGAAGTAACATTTGAGCTAGGCCTTAAAGAATAGGTAGGGTTTCTAATAGGAGGAGGTACGTTGGAAGGGGAAGTCTAGGTGGAGGAAACAACAGCACCAAAGTTACAGAGTCCTGAGTGTGTTCAGGAGATGAGAATGGTCTGCCTTGGCCGAAACATAAAATACATATGAGAGAGATGGGGAAGGTGAGACCCGAAGGATGCATTAGAACCAGACTGTTGAAGAACTTGACTAGTAGACTAAGGGCTTTGTCTTTTATTCAGCAGGTCCTGGAGAGGAATTGAAAGTTTCTGAGCTGAAAGAAGATGTGTTTGTGCACGTGCACATGTGTGTAAAACATTAGATTGTACCTTAGGAAGATCAATCCATCCTGCCTACCACTTTAACCAAGGGGCAGAGAGTAAGGGAAGGAAATACTAGTTAAGAGGCAGTTGTGATGGTCCATGCACAAAGTAATAAGGGCCTGAATTGGGGTAGTGACAGTCGGTATAGAGGGAGAGGGCATAGATTTACTTAGCCATTTTCTGTCCTTGTCTTAGCATTATAGACTCAAGAGCTAAAAGGGACCTTTGAGATCATCTAATCAAACACTCATTTATCTGGTCCAGACTGATGATTTGCATCAGCGTGAGGAATCCCTATAATGGAAATTCCTTTCACCACTGCAGATCAAGATTGGTCTTTAGATTATGGTCTCACAGAATTGCCCCGTGGCAACTCAGAGACTTGGCTGTACAGCTGGTATATTTCAAAGGCAGTACTTGAACCCAGGTCTTCCTGACTCCAAGGATGACTCTCTGCTCTCAGCCTTTCATTTTAGAGGTGACAATAAACATGGATGTTCATATAACACTTTAAGATTTTCGAAGAACTTTACACACCTTAGCTTGGTTGTGTCTCAGAATAAATTTGCATATACCTACCTACCTGTGAGGTAGGTATGTTATAGATATGATTGTTCTCCTTTTCCCCATAAAATAAGGGGAGGTTAGATGACTTGCCCATGGTTACCCAGATAGTGTGCGTCAGAGGTAGGATATGAATTTAGATATCTGATTCCAAGCCTGCTCTGTCCATTATCATACCACACTGCCTTAAAGTAATTCAAAGATGTTAAGGTGATTGCCTTCCACAGAGCTGGAATTGAAAGCCCAGGTCCCCTGACTGTGAAGCACAGTGCTTTTTCCTCCATTCCGTTCTGAAATGGCTCACTTGCTCACTGAGCAGAAAGATAGGATAACCTCCTTCCCACCTTCCATAGGATTCTATGAAAGCATCGTTGTTGTGTTAACTCATTTTAGTCATGTCTGACTCTTTGGGACCCCATATAAGGTTTTCTTGGCAAAGATACTGGAGTGCTTTGCCATTTCCTTCTCTGTTGGACTAAGGCAAACGGGATAAGTGACTTGCCCAGGGTCACAAAGTTAGTGAATATGTGAGGCTGAATTTGAATTCAGATCTTTCTGAATCCAGGCCCAGTGCTCTATCCACTGAGCCATCTAGCTGCCTCCTATGAAAGCATGACATTTGTCAATCAGTAGACGCCCCTCTCTGGGAATGCTGCTGGTGGTGTGAGCAAGCCTTCGTGCCTTTTTCAAGACTAGAGGCTGAAGTAACAAATTGTTTATTTTGCAGGACGCCTTTACACTATGCAGCTGCGAATTGTCATTTCCACTGTATTGAGACATTAGTGAACACCGGGGCCAACATTAACGAGACAGATGACTGGGGACGAACACCTTTACACTATGCTGCAGCTTCAGACATGGACAGAAAGTAAAAAAAAAAACTTATATGTGTTCCCTCTTGGGAATGGGGGAAGGGTTTGTCAAGGTTCTTTTCCCTCTCTTGCCTTCTTAAAGGAACCCTGCTAATGAAGGAAGGAATCTCTTCTCCCATTCAGACAGAGTAGTTTGAATTACTTTGCCTTTGACACTGGTTTCCCCTTGATGCCCCTACATTCCTCTGTCTTCCCATTTGACTATCGTATATCACCACACAGTTTCTTCCCTCTCTTCTCCATTCCTTACTTTGAAATGCCAAGTGGGACTGCCAAGCTTAGGGTTTCCATTCATTAAAATCTGATGTAATCTATTTGGCATACACTTCAGGTTTCATCGTTACCCCCTTCTAAATGCCTCATTTGCCAATAAATTTATATTTGTTCATATATTTGCCACCCATCAGAAATACTCATCTATCTGCAGTCTTAGCAGCCTTCAAACAGTGCTATCTGTATGGAAGGAACAAGGTATTATTGATGTTAACCTTGGGTATGAATGCCATTTCAGGAGCTAGATGCAAGGCTAGAGAGAAAAATTGATTGCTTGAGGTAGATGTGTTGTCAGGGCTAGAAATGGAAATTAGGCCTAAGGTAACTCAATGCAGTAAACAAATGGTGGGTGAAGGGGATGAACAGCCAGGGCTATAATTTTAAAGGTCCTCAGATCCAGTGGTTTTTTTTGAGAAATACTATTCAGTTCCCCTATTTGGAGAACTATTTATCCTGTAGCATTCTGGTCTTTCCTTTATCCCTATGTGATGGGGTTAGGCTCTGGGTTGTTGTTATCACCACCAACCCCTCCTGGGGATTATGTCCTAATAAAGTTACCATGTTGGGTCATGGCACTGTCTGCTGCCATCCAGAATCACAAAGTCATTCAGATGTTGGCCTTTGTCATCCCTTTGGGAAACAACAGTCATGTGTACCAGGGTCTATAGACTCAAGAAAGGCAGAAATAGTTCCCACCTTCAAGAGGCTCACATTCTAGCATGGCAGACAGCTTACAAGTTGTATATAATAGATTTTCAGTTTCATGTGCACTTTTTAAAAATTATACTGTGTTGTGGAAGTGCTTGTTCTATTCCATAAATTATAAAATAAAATAAATTTTTTAAAAACTGTGCCCATATAAGATAAATGTAAATGAGAGGTAATATCAGTGGGAAGACATTATTACAGAGGGATGGGTATGGAGGAGGGAAGGAAGTAGGGGGGACCAGGAAAGACTTTTTGCAGAAAGTGGGATTTTAGCTGAGATTTTAAGGAAACCAGGATATGGAGGTAAGGAAGGGATGAATTCCAGGCATGGATGACAGCCAATAAAAATGCCCAGAGTCAGGACATGGAACATCTTGTATGAAAAACTGCAAGGATACAGTGTCATAACAATTATAAGGCAGCACAGAAACCCTGGATAATGATAGATTGTTAGTAGCCTTTCAGGTTCTAGCTGAAGAATATTGGTTTGGGCCCTATCTCCTGATGAATGAGACCCTGAACAGGTAAGGGGTCAGGAAGGGGCAGAAAAGAGCCATCATGAGAGTCAGAGGAAGTCAAAGATGGCAGCCCTGTTGCCCAAGAGCTTAGACTGTGTTGGGGAGGGCATGGCCAGTGGCTGTCATGCTAAATCACAGACTTTTGAATGCTTTTAAGGTTGTACTGTTCCCAGCTCAAATCTTTCAGAGGGGGGACTTGCTGGAGCCCTCAACTGAGAAGGCCTTTCCATGGATCAGGAAAGATCAATGATGCTTTCTTTGCTTGCTTCCCTGGGATCCGGGTGGAGAGGGGGAGAGAAGGGCAAACCATGCCCCAAACCACTAACTGCTTTGCCACTTTGAAAATGAGTTGTATTTTTCTATCTCTTATGTTAAGAAGAAAGAACATTTTGGGGAATACTCATGAAAATGCAGAAGAGCTTGAAAGAGCCAGTGAGCTAAAAGAAAAGGAAGCTGCCTCGTAAGTGTGTTCTCAATGTTGCTGCCTGAATCTGACTCTGATCTTCCTGCTGTCGGGGTGGGTGATGTATAAGAAGTCTGAGCTCTGAGACTGACCTATCCTAGTTTATACTGCCTGAACTATAGACCTAGGGAGGTAATTTGGGGCCTTCACTTTTGCATAAAACAACTTATTCTCTTAATGAATCTTTAAATAATTCTGTTTTCAGACTTGAACCTCTGCATGTATGTAATGCATCAATGATTTTCCAAGGGAAGAGTAGGGGTGACTTGTACTCAATCAGGAACCTTCAAAACAACAACAGCTAGCATTTATATAAACCGCTTTATAAATATTATCTCATTTGATCCTCACAACAACCCTGGGAGAAAAGATGCTATCATTAACCCATTTTACAGATGAGTAAACTGAAGCAGGCAGAGGTTAAGCAACTTGCCCAGGGTCACACAGCTAGTGAGTGTCCAAGGTGGGATTTGAACTTGCATCTTTCTGTGAACTCCTCCATTAGATTGTGAGCTTCTTGAGGACAGGGACTGTCTTTTGCCTCTTTTTGTATCCCTACAGTGCCTGGCACACAGGAGGTACTTAATGAATGTTTATTGAATAACTGGTTGGTTACAGATTCTGCTTTCTATCCACTAACCCATCTACCTGCCTGAGGCATCCTGTGTGTAATTCCTGACTCCAACACTAATGTCTCAGGGGAAATATCAAAACCTCTCTGTACCCTCAGCTTTCCATATTCATGCTGTAAATGACCCTAATTGGCAGTTGTTTCAGTGAGGTTATGTGAGGTTCTTTTCGGAGCTTTGAGCTTTTTGTCTGATTTGGACACTGGAAGTACAAGCAGTTCACTACTTGCAAATACTCAACTCATCGCCCATATTTTTATGAAGTTGTTCATAGCTACTGCTGTCTCCCCATCTTCGTGGGTCTCTCATCAAATGTCTTTCCACATTTCCCTTGGAGCTGCCATTGCGGCCATCCTCTCTCAGAGTTAGAATTGGAAATTCTATTACTGTCTCCAGGAATCACCACCAGGATCCCTGTCATTAGAGAGCCCTTTCACCCTCTCTTGTATCTCGGCTTTTGTCTTACTCCCATCACATTCAAAGAAATAAGTTGTCATAGACT
This sequence comes from Vombatus ursinus, assembly GCF_900497805.2. NCBI lineage: Eukaryota > Metazoa > Chordata > Mammalia > Diprotodontia > Vombatidae > Vombatus > Vombatus ursinus. The sequence goes on from NW_020954557.1 coordinate 13,491,809, forward strand.
TCCCTTTCACAATGAATATCCCTCACCTTAAAAGCTGTAAAGGCATGTCTTTCTCTTTCCTCCTCACTTAGCCCATTCTTTCAGTAGAGCCTTTTCTCTATCATATTCTACTCTCCTTCTCCTCCCCTGGGCCCTCAGATTCCTTTAGAGTCAGGAGAGTGGAGATGGAGCACTGCTATAGTTTGTCAGTAGGTTTTATAATAGTATTAGAGGTCAGCTATATTATATTTAAACAGTCCTTTCTGAGATGTCTCCACAACATAACTACCCTTTCTCACATTGTTTCAATGGGAAATTGCATCACAAGCCCTAGAAGACTTGAAAGCATTTTGAAACATAATTCATTGGTAAATTGAGGACTGCCTATACCAAGGGTTCTTAGATGTTTTGGGCACAGATCCCTTTGGCAGTCAAGTGAAACCTATGGACTCCTCAGTAGAATATTATTGTATTTTTTTTAATTCGAAATGGAAGAAAACACTAAATTTCAATTAGTGAAAATAAAGATGTAGTTTTTTTCCCATCCAAGTTCAGAAACCCCACTAAAATCCATTCACAGACCACTGGTCCCCAGGTTAACCCTGGTCTATACACTGGAACCTTATCAAACTATTGGCTACATGTTGGTTCATAAAGTGGACCCATTTTGGACCCTGTCTATGACAGCTTAGCTCCAAAAGCATCTTATGTTCCCAAAGATAGCATCATAATAAGGTTCCAATACATATTTTAATTTAACAGACCTATTACATCCAAGTTCCAATTAGTGTGAATAATGAATCCCTTGAAGTGATAGTATATATTCAAATTCGAATTGTTCAAAGTTATAATTATGTAAAATATAGTCATTGGTTCCAGCTCAATGGAAATATACAGTGAGAATTCTCACTTTAGGGAATTTATTACTAATAAATTGGGACCTAGCTATTTGCAAGATACATGACATGTATTTGATTTTCAGAAATGATTATATCACTAATTTTCTGTCATTTGACTATAAATTAGTACAAGTTTCATTTGTATTTTTTATGATTTATTAATTTTACCTTGTGCCAAAATTTATTCAAATAATGATATGAGTTTTCAAAGAAGCTATGGTCATTTTCTGTGGCCTGATCATATGAATACTCTATAGGAAGAAATAATAACATGTATTTAAAAAAATAATTCTTGAGTAAAAAAAAAGAATGATGTGGCTTCATGAAAGCAAAAAGAAATCCAATATTATTTCTTTAACACCAATAATGTAATTACAGAACCAAACACATTCTATAATGGTCATCTAGTCACTCTGTATTCAGGCAAGATTATATCATTTCAAACAGATGGGCAGTCATCCTAGTTCATGCTTTTTAGGGAAGTCAGTTCAACCTCCTTTTTTCATAACCTGTTCCCATGCTTACAGCTCTGTCTAGAGGATTTTAAAAAATTGAACCTAATCCCTAATGGTGCCATTTAAACCCATTTCTTCATATTTTGTGTGTAGTGTAATAACTCTTCATTGTTCTTGAGGAATGTTCATTCTCTTTCTTAAGCTTTCGGTATATTGCCTGGGCTAAAATACCTGTCTTCCTTTTATCTGTCTTCACAATGTCTATTTAGCAACCTTTCAACTGTCATTTATAGTTCCTTGGAAAGTAAGATTTAAAACAAAATCAAAACCATTTGAAGGGGGAGTTGGCTATTGAAATAGCTGGACCACTTCTTTTATTTCTTATATTTTGGGCACAAGTTTCTCCAAATTACGATCCCATAGCTTTGAGGAGAGAGAAGTTATTTACACTGAGATGGAAAGAACTATAATTTCCCCTCATGGCAACTCCTTGTTACCAAAATACACTCTAAAATTTAGGATGACAGGAGCAGGCTGAAGTAATAAGCTTCTGAAAGGCCTAAAAAATGATGCATGAAAGGTTCTTCATCACTCTGAAGCATAAAAAGTCAATAATAAGGATTTTAATTTTAGAGGTACTTAGAAACACACTTGAAATATCAAGAATATTTTATGGGGGAATGGAGGTAGATATGTCATTCCTTATGGCTTTGGTGACTGGAGATTATATATGGGTATTCTTTGATAATGTCTTTACAAATAAAAACAAACTAAAGGATGCCTCACTGTCTATTTACAGGTGCCTGGAATTTCTACTTCAAAATGATGCAAACCCATCAATTCGGGATAAAGAAGGTTACAACACTGTACATTATGCTGCAGCCTATGGCCACAGGCAATGTCTGGAATTGGTAAGTATCTTTTTGCCACCTTGAAAATGCTGAAATTCTGATGATTGGCCAGAAAAAAAATGTCTATTTACTCAAGTGATCTCTGGAAAACTGTACTAAGATATAAGCCACCCAAAGTGGATGTCCTCCAATTCCTTCCCTTCCTGCAAGATTCTTTCTCAACCTATTCTTTCTCCCTAGTTTCCTCCATCCATTCCCCTCTCACTTTCCCCAGCTATTTGCTCAGTCAGTTCTCTTCTCTCTCTCTCGTATCTCTGCCATACATTAACCTATTTTCCTTTACCTACAAACATCTTCAAGTCTTTCCTGTCCTGAAGTATTCTTTCTCTAGACTCTGATAAAATCTTTCAGCTACTACTCTAGCTCTTGCCTTCTTACTGACAAACTTCTTTTTAAAATTCATTTATTTATTTATTTTAAAGGTTCATTTTTTAGATAAGTTCCAAATTCTCTCCCTCCCCCACCCATTGAGAAGGCGAGCAATGTGACATTAATTATATGTGTGAAGTCATGCAAAACACTTCCTTATTAGTCATGTTGCAAAAAAAAAAAAAAAAAAGCAAAGATAAAGAAAGCAAAGAAAAAAAGACTGCTTCAATCTGCCCTCCGAGTTCATTCGTTCTCTCTCTGGAGGTGAATACCATATTTTGTCATGAATCCTTTGAAATTGACTAAAACTTCTTGAAAGATTAGTCTATACTTGTTTCTTCTACTGCCTCACACAGCTTTTAATAAAACAGTGCTCTCAAAAAAGACATTAGTGACATCCTAACTACCAAATCTGGTGGCCTTTTCACCATCTTCCTCCCTGACCCCTTTTGCATTTGTCCCTATTGCCTGATCTCAATCTACCTCCATCTTAACTGCTTGTCTTCTTTCTTGGCTTCAGTACCACTGGACTCTCCTGTTTCCCTTCCTTCCTCTCTGACCTTCCATATGCAAAGATATTGTTTATTCTATTATCTCCTTCACTGGCTCTTCTTCCTCCTGCTCCTTAAATGTTGGCGTACCTCCATCTCTTCTGTCTCTGCTCTTTTATCATGAGTCCTTCCATTTTTATGGTTTCACCTATGCCCATCCACCCACCATGAAAATGCCTCTTAAATCAATGTCTCTAGCCCCAACTTCACTCCTCAACTCCAGAGTTGTTTCACATTTCCATTGTGGGACATATCACTTGAGCTATTGTGATAGTCTTTTTCTAAAAATAAATTTTTATTATTATCTTTTGTTTTCACACAGTCTATATTTCCCATCACATCCTTCGCTCCTTGTCCTAGTCTTGACTGGGCCTACTGCCATCCCTTCAAACCCAGTCCATTCTACTCACCGTTGCCAGATTAATTTTTACTAAAGAATACTTATAATAATGTGATATCCTCCCATCTCTACTGAAACTTTTAATGGTTTCTCCATTGCCTACCAAATAAAGTAAAAATTCCTTTGATTGGCATTCAAGACCCTCCACCATTTGGTCTAAATTTACCTTTCTAGCCTTATCTCACACTACTTCCTTTCACTCACTCAACTCTTGCCAAATAGTACTTCATTTCAATTCCTGATCAGTCTCTGAGTCTTCCCCTACCTCCATTCCTTTTCTTATGCCTTTTCCCGTGACTAGAATACCCTAATAGTTCTCATAATTCTTGCCTGTATGATTCTTACCACTTCTTTCACTGCCAGATTAAATACCATCTCCACCCTACTTCCACAGAGCCTGGTACTTACCTTTTACTGCACACTCACACTCTACCTTGTATTATAGTTATTTGTATATATGCCTTAGGTCGTTTATTCAATCACAAGCTCTGTGTGGCTATTAAGAATAAGGAAAAAGCAGTAGGCAGATTCTCTGATCCAAAGTTAGTAAGTGGATGCTTGGGTTCCTGTCATTCAAAAGTACCATGTGGATGTTTGTCCCTCTTCAATCTCATTCCTGCTAACAGCTGTATTTAGAAACATTCAGTATCCAAAAGTCATTGCCTTCTGCCTAAGAGATGCTATCAGTCAGTCAACAAGGATTAATTAGGCCCTTAATATGGGTCAAGGTCATGGCATCATTTCTGACTGGGTAATTTGAGATTCATCTTCTTGCTTTATTCAGGTTTGTTTTTCTTTCAGTAATAATTTTCAGAATCGTTAAACTTTATATAAAAGAAAATACTTGAATTTAATCAGCTTCAAGAGCTTTTGAGGACTTGGTCAAGATTTCAGCTACCTCCTTTTTTTTTTTTAAATATCAAAACTGAAACAACTAAGCAATCCGTAAGCCTTTTTTCTATTACCCTGGCCAATTAATAGGTTTTTTTTTTTCTGCAGCTTGAAGCTTGTCAGTTCAATTTAAATGGTACTTAATACCATTCTTACTAAAGCAACTTATAATGAGTACCAAAGGGCTATGGTGGGGAAAATGCCTAATTTAACAAACCTGTCCTCTTAAAGGCCATACTCTTTGGGGTAAGAAACATGATTGCTCACATTCCATTCATTAAGGTTTTTTTGTTCATTCTGATCATTCATGAAGAATCCCCAAGTCTTCTTTATGTACCATGTATGGATGTTAGTTCTGTGTGCACTAAATTTGGAAGTGATGCTACTGACCAATGTTTATTTCCTCATTTACTCCCACTGGAGCTCTGTGGAAAAGGGTAAGCTATCAGAGCCCTTTTGAAAAACCTCATCTATCCATTGTAATGACATTCATTTCTAGATGAAGACTGATCCTAGGAATACCAAATCACACTCCCTCAACAATCAGGACAGGTGTTGTTACTCCTGTTCCTTCTGTCCCCCCAAACTTGCATTATAAAGTTGGCTTATTATTTGGTACAACACCGTTAGCTGATGTGAGAGTCAGTGTAGAAGAAACACCCAACAGAATTTGTTGTTGATTTTAAGGAAAGCAGCCCATGCAACTATATTCCATAGTAAGTTAAAGTGTAAATTTATTTTCCAAAGTATACTCAAAAAAAGGAATGGCTTTTCTGTTTGAAAAACAGGTTTAACAAAATACTTCATCATTGTGTTTTTTGGGAGGAGGGGTGAGGCAATTGGGGTTAAGTGACTTGCCCAGGGTCACACAGCTGGTAAGTGTCAAATGTCTGAGGTCGAATTTGAACTCAGGTCCTCCTGACTCCAAGGCTGGAGCTCTATCCACTTCGCCACCTAGCTGCCCCCCCCCCTTTTTTTTGTTTGTTTGTTTTGTTTTGTTTTGTTTTTGTATTTTCAATAGGATAACCACATTGTTAAATACTACAACTTTAATAATGTGTGGTATTTAAGGACAAGTTGTTGTTTTTTTTTAAGTTGTTAGTCCAGACAATACCTTTGAATCCTAGAATCTGGTAATTCTTAAGAATAATTGGCCAATAATCCCTGCTTTAATATCTAAGTAGTACATTATTGCTTTCATTCTTAAGGGGGAGGCATTTATATGACATTTCTGTTTTCCAATGAAAAGGCTTTCTGTTAACACCAGAGTTTCACGAGGAATCCTGCCTGATAATGAAATTATCCCTCTGATTAGATCAACACTTGACAACCCTGTCTTGTATGTTAGAAAGAGATGGTTATTTAGGGCAATTATAAGGCCCAGAAAAAAATGAGTAGGGAGATCTTATGATCCTATTCTGCATTGCCAATTAAAAAGGACCTAGTTGTCTACAGAGGTGCCTGAACTGTGGGCATTTTGAAAAAAAAAATTGGTTTACTCGGCTACTTAGAACAAAGAATGGAGAGGTGTGGGGCAAAGTGAGGAGTTTTCATTTATTTTCTTTAGTTCAAAAGCAGCATTTATGGGGAGGGGAATGAAATACTCCCTAAACTCTTTTGTGAGTGTAATTCCCACTAAACAATGTGACTGACCGTGCAGGACATAAACATCTCTACCAACACCTAATTCTGGTCCCGTGTCTGTGTATTTATCAGGGCACCAGCTTGTTGATATGAGTATCGAAGAGCTCCTGTTCCCCAACTTTACCCTCTCTACCTCCCTACTCCTTCCAGGAGTTTCAAATCTAATTGTTGGAATTCCATAGAGTATAAAGGAGATATTTTGGGTAAGGGATAAGTCTCACCATATAGCTGTCCCTAGAAAAAAAAAAAAAAAGAGAGAGGAAAGGAGCTCACAGTAGGATACCTGTAAGAGTTTGCTTCATTGGGAACTGTACCAGAATCCAAAAAACTAGGTTTTTGGATTGGGACAACTGTGAAGTTTGTCTTTTGAATCTCCATATTTCTCCCACCATTTATATACCATGTACCATTTATGTATCTCTGCACCATGATACACAAGAACAATAATGCATATTATTAAATGTGTCAGATTGATTTTTTTGTAATTTGATTATGACATTGAACTATGTATGTGTAAACTTGGTCTTCATAGTTTGCTTATAGTAAAATCATGGTTGTCTGCTCAGTTTTAGTTATTTAGAGGAAATATTGTACTTGTATTCCCAGTATTTTTGCTACATTAAAAAAATAGATAGTTTTCACATTCAAGATCAAAAAACACTTGTGGGTGGATAGACTTAGCTAATGAGCACTTTGCACTGTGTAAATAAGATTAAATTTGAGAAGCAGGGTATCCTTGAAGAGAATAGATCTTATTCTCTCCCATCCCATCATCATCCCTTTTCAATGTCCGTTATACTTCAAGTATACTTTTACTTGTTATACTTTTGCTTTGGTAAGCAAACAGGAAGTATAGGAAATCTCTAATTGGACCCCTAATTGGAATTTGTATGTGATGGTGTGTGTGGGTGTGTGTGTGTGTGTGTTTACAGAGGAATAATACTTTTTTTCTTCATGACATTAATTAAATGAGAATGAATATAAAGGTACTTGTGCCATATTATTGAAATGGGACAAATAGAAGTGCCATAACAGTTGTACCAAAAGCACAGAGAAATCAAGAGTGTTTAAACATTGTTATCTTTGCAAACGGTTCTGTCTTAAACTGCCTTCCTCTATTTCTTTTTCCCTTCCCAACCCATTTTCATATTCCATCTTTTCTATCAGTAAAACAGGGGAAGTATACAAGTTATTCCCATATCCAGTGTGACTTTTTGAGATTCTCTGAATAACTACATGAAATGTTAAATGCTGTGTTTGTTTTAGAGTGGAAGTGTTGGAATCCTCCCTGGTGGTTCTGAATAAGAGCATATACCTATGTTCATTAAACTTAATTACATAGGCATCTTCTAGCAAATAAATGGAACAAATAGGATACCTAGGCTAGCTAGACAAGGTAACAACCAAGTCAGAGCTCAGGGACAACTGAAGGAGGAGATAGGGAGATGTTGGTGGTATATCACCATGTACAATATATGGCTACCTGCTGGTGAGAATCTCTGAAAGAGCTTTTCTTCATTGATAATATGGTTTTTAGGTCCTTAGCATTGCAGAAATATGGCCAAAAAAGACTTCCAAAATATCTCAATATGTTACTACTCAAGCCAGAATTGAATTGAAATCAGCATATCTGATCACTGTTTTCTGGAAAAAGGAGGAAATCATCTAGAGGGATTACTGGAGAAGATAGTGGGCACTCTAGGCTAGATGACCATTTGTGTGGGATGTTATCCTCATCTGTAAAAGGAGGGCATTGATTTTGACTTCTAAAGTGCCTTCTAATTCCATGTCTATAATCCTATCATTGATGGCCTGGTACAGTGTGAACTAAGTGTTTTCTGAAGTTCTTTTTTACTCTGAGAGCTACCATCATTCTAAAATTCCCAAAGGAATCTTCAGTCTCCAGGAGCCATTGTTTTATGCCTAGGAATTTTTAGAGTATGGATAACCTTCCAGCAATCTCCCAATGAGCAGTGTTTCTCAAAAATGTCAGTCTTCTTTCCCCTGCTATTCTATAGGGACTTTGAGGATGAGTGGGAGAGCTCATGGACATTCATATATTATTCATTATTATGCAGGAAGTTTAAGTCAGATATTTTGAACCAGAATTTTGAAGTCACTGTATATTTTTTTGATAGTTGAATGAATGCTAAAGCATTTATTAAGCACTTACTATGTGCCAAATACTGTACTAAGGGCTGGGGTTAGAAGACAAGCAAGAGAAAAAGTCTCTGCCCTCAATAAACTTCTATTTTAATGGGGAAAGACAATACATAAAAGAGAACTGGGAGGGTGGCAGTATGGTCTATAAATAGTCAGGAAGCACAATAAGGCAAAAGGTTCACTTATCAGAGCCCAGAGTCCTGGTAGTTCCAGAGGGAAGTGGTGAGGGAGCCTGGATGGAGTGGTACCGGCATGTTCTGGAAATGTCCAAGAAGAGCTTTGCTGGTGTTTTGTGGCAAAGGGTCCTCAATATAGGACTTGGTCGTAGAGCTATTTTTCAATAAGGTCTCTGTGTAAAGATCTGAGATAAGACAAAGACCAAGTCAACCCTATATACTTACCAGTGTGAATTTTGTAATTGACAAAGGTAAGAAGGACTGATTCATTAGCTTCTTGGAAAATACAGAGGCAAAATTTTAAGAAAAATAAATCATTATACCTTTATAATAATAAATATAAGTTGTTAAATGATGATCACATGTGGATAATTAAGTTGGATCCCATTGGGGCATTGTAAACCTTAAACCACCATATAAGTATGAATTATCATAATTACAAAAACTAAAACCATTGGCTTAGAGGTTGTTGACTTTACTTGCCTCAGAGATATTGAGCACTATCTCCCTTAATTCTGAGTACGTGATGTATAATGAGTCCTACTTCCCTCTTAGGAACATCTAATGGAATGAATTTCTTTGTGATAGTTTTTGGTTTTTTTATGGGTGGGGGTAGGAGAGGTACCAATGGTTAGGCTTAAGCTTGACCCATCTCGTTTTATTTTTTGCCCTTAACTCTCTTTAATGCCATCTGTATAATGATATTCCCTCCAATTCCCCCCTTATTTAAGAATATATAAAAATCTACATCCATAGATCTTACATATCATATTGTAAGAAAGACATTTTAGTGAATAGTATATATAGTTATGTATACTAGATAGATAGATAGATAGATAGATGATAGATAGATAGATAGATAGATGTTATATAGTAAAATTGCCTCCATTACTGTGACTTCTGCCAGATGAATAGTGGGCCCTGGGGTGGAAGGTTTGGGACATAGGAGAAAGTGATAAGGAGTATTATTACTGGTACAGAAGATTTTAAGCACTATTCACCAAAAAGTTTAGCATGAGAGATCAAGAAACTGGGAGTGGGAGATAGGGAGGATAAGGATATATTTTAAAGAAGACGTTCTGAAAGAAGTTACAGGAGACGGCATATGTCTGAAGCTTTGTTATGTATATGAAGGACAGATAAGTTATTCAGGTAAAAATTCTGTCTTTTTTAAGAGCTGCATTTAGTTACAAGAGATATCTTTTTATGTAAAATGAATGTTTCTTGGCAGAGTGCACTTCATAAGCTCAAAGTTCTATTACAGAAGAGAAGACCTGTGGAAACTCATTTGTATACCTAGACTATTGTAGACTCTTGAAGGGAGGAAATAAGGATAATCCAAAAGTCATTAATATATAATTTTAGAATATAAAATATATGGGTTTTTTTCTGTAGCCAAGTCAACTTTTACTTTTGCTTAGGCTGATGCTAAGTTCTCTCTACTCACATGGCTACCACCCTAGGGAACTTGTCTTGCCCAAGTACACATTAATAATGGAAGGAGGCAGTCAAGAGACCAGATGACAACCAGGAAGCCCTAGATTAAAATTCTAGATTATTAATGTCTATGGATAAACCACTGTTTATGTAGTCCACATATGAATAAAATAAAAGTTGGCTATCGTTCTGACTGAATGCTTAATTCTTTGACCCTTATTTTAACTAGCCCTGCTTTTAACAAGATCAATTTAACTCAGTGTATGCCATCACACTTGAACAACTACTAGTTTACACTAATGTGTAGAACACTGGATTTATAAGTACATTTGAACAAGTACTGGTTTACACTAATGTATGGCATACTAGATTTATGAGTGGAATTTTTTAAGGGTTACTATTGTATAAATAAGTGAAATGTCTCTTGCATCTTGAAAATCTTCCACAACTTTGAAAGAAATATGATTCTTTAGAGCCAGTTCAATACCTAGCAAAACTCCATCAAATATTTTACAGATGGAACTATTCAGGGGCTACAAATCCAGCTATTTATAAACTGTAATTCATTTTGAGGGGCTAACTGGTATAGTAGAAAGACCCCTGACCTTGTAATCAGGAGATACCTCTGTTCTAATCCTAAGACGTTTACACAGTGTGTAGCCATACATGGGCACCTCTCTCGCTTATCCTCTCAGAGCCTCTACAAAATGAAAATCACAATACTTGTCCTAAGCTCATAGTATTGTTGTCAGCAATGTGTTGTGTGAACCATAACAATATCTAAGTGTGAGCTACCCCTGTTTTCTCAATAGCAGTGAGCTACTTCATCATCTCTCCCAGTGAGAGTAACAAAAAATAATCATCCTAGATAGTTCTTTTTCACAGTAGTTTGCATTTTCACACTCTCCTAGTCTTTGGGATATTTTATTTTTACAGAACCTCATAGTGTTTATGACCTTAGATTCAAATTGGAACACCACTTGTAAGTGCCTACTGTGCTAAGTACTGGGATGGGGCGGGGGGTGGGGGGTGGGGAGGGGATTGAGAGTTTAAGAAAAACACAATCTCTGCCTTCTTGGAATTTAGAATGATCTTGAGCAGCTGTCTTTTAAACGAGGGCCATAGCTTCGTAAGAAGCAATGACTTGACCTCAAGAGCTGTATGATAAACCAGTCAGAGGTGAGAAAGATAGATTACATTTCATCCTTCCTACAATAGCCAGACATAGGGTTTGTCCCCTATACAATCACCCTATCATCATCATCATCATCATCACAACTTGCATTTATATGTCATTTTAAGGTTTTCAAAGAGTTCGAAAAATATCTCATTTTTTTTCTAACAACAACACTGTGAGGTAGATTATTCCCATTTTATAGACAAAGAAACCGTGGAAAACAGAGGTTAAGTGACCTTCTCAATTACATAGCTATTAAATGTCCAAGACCATATCTGGAGTCTGATTTTCCTGACTCCAAGTCCAGCATTCTATCCACTGTTCCACTCTCTCTGCCTCTTTTCCCACAACACTTTGATGGCCAGCCATTATCTTTCTTCTTCCTACCAGACACTTTTGATCTTCTGTAGCATGATGTAGAGCCACATGTCTACACTCCTTCAGGTTACTGAACTTTTTAGATCACCTGCCCCAAGATTTCACCAAGGATCCTGTGCAGCATTCTGGAATGTCATCTATAAATAGGATCATGTATTGTTTTGTATTTATATTATTTGTTTATATGTCATATTACCCTACTAGTATAAGCTCCACAAAGGCAAAGATTGTCTTATCTAAACTATCTTCTTCCCCAGAACTTGGTGTACTGTGTGTTCTTGCATAATCAGTACTTGGTTAGTTTTTTAAATTTACTTGAAGGAGCAGAGACTTCAAAATGGCAACTAGAGTTAAGGAACAAAGGAACGGGGGCCACCAGGCCTAAGTCACTAGTCTCTTGCATAAAGAACAAAAAGAAAGACTCCTAACTTTTACTTCCCATCAATTATCACTAGATTAATTTTGATTCTATCTAGTAAACCATCTTAAAACATCTCCTTACTTTTACGAAAGTAGTTCTAAGGACAAAAAGTCTTTCCAAGAGTCTAAGGTAGTACAAGAACACTACTTACTATGACTGTCGCCAGATATGATACATCCAGAGGGAAGAAGGAGAAATAATCATAGTAGTTCCTGAGAAAGGCATCCTGATAAATAAGAAGGGTTCATTTACTGTTAAAAAAAAATTCCACAGCTGTAGGTGTGGATATAATCACTGGACTAAATACCAGGAGTCATTTAGCTATTGAAGAAGCTATTTTCTTCATATTTAACCCTGAGGTATTTGGTGGCTGGAGAGGAAATAATATATTTTGGGATGAAAGCTTTGCAGCATTTTTCCTACAAGAAAAATGTATCATTTTTTCCAAAGTTGATGCAACAGAGTGATATATTTATACCACTGAACGAAAAGGAAACATGTTTTAAATCCTCCTTAAGCCTCCAATGACTCGCAGTGCCATGTTTTTGAACAAGCTGTGACATAACTTCCCCTGTTCAGGAGAATGAAGGGACAAATCTGTCTCATTCATAGGTAATCACATCGATCAGAAGTGGCCTAGCTCCCACCTTTCATAACTTAAAAGCCAACTGGTACCCACGGCAGTGAATGAAACACTGTCACAAAGTTTTGACTGTGCTCTGAAACCATACTTTGGTCTTCTGGCATTTGCTGACATTCCTTTTCATCAGAATCCTTGAATTTGTCTCTTCTCTCCACTCCTCCCCTTCACCCTTTTTGTTCATTCAACTTTCTACCTATTTGCCACAATTTATGGACTTGGGGGAATTATCTTGTTGATTAATTTTCAAAACTACTGTCTCTTGTGATTTGTGGTTTTCAAGACAGACAGGGGAGTCATTCACTACTGGCTCTTCATTAGCTCTTTTTTTAGAAAGTATGACATTTCACAACTCTTATTATATGAACCTTCTCTGTAGTCAACTTCTATTGTATCGAACTAGTTTCATTCTTACCATAATAGAATTATCTTCATCCATTGAACCCAGCCTCTTGTCCTGCCCTTGAATGGGTGCTACTTCTCCTATTCTTGATATAGAGTACAACACATTTGATATTTTGCAAGAAATACAGGACCATACCTTTGACCCACTTTGGCTCCACTCAGGCCTAGTTTTACCCCTATCCTTGAGGATACTTGGTTGCCAGCCAGTTGGATAAAACCAAATCAAAATAATCCATACAAAAAATTTCTAGCATAACTTATATTCCATTTTTATATTTTCTGAAATACATGTGCATTTAAGTTTAAAAAAAACTGTAAAGAAAATAATCAAATAGTATTTATTTAGCTCCTCTAATGGTTCCAAAAATATGCAAGGGGCATGGTATACCAATGATAGGGCTTTATAATTGCTTCAAGGTGTTTCTTCTGGAGTAGCTGTGTGTTGGCAGGATCCTTGCAATTAAAGGTCTGGTACTCAGTTTTTTAGCTCCCATTGAGGGGGAGGGGAAGGAATGCACACAAACCAAATTCATAAAAGACCAATTGAGAAATCAAAATTATTATACTCTTTTATGGTGAAAAAATATAACTGATCTACCAGGTTTGGCTGGTCAACTGATTATTGCTTTATATTCCCAGTAGAACATGTTTGGGAAACCAAATTAAAATAAAAACTATGAAGTCAGAGTAAGAATAAATGATCTCAAGGAATATTGCCATCGAGCTCTGATTATCTGGTGTACCTTTAGAAACATCAAAAACCCTCAGAATTATAAAGAAACTTGAGATCTTTCCCTAGTCCTTAAATTTCTAGATGCCAGCAAGTCTACCTTCTATCTGAGGCTTACTTACATTCTATAAATATCTCCTCCAAATGGTCATTCAGTGTCTACTTGAGCATCTCCAACAATTGGAAACTCACTAACTTCTGGATAGTTCTAGTTGTTAGGTAGTTCTTCCTTATATTGAACCCCAATCTACCTCCATGTAAATTCTTCTTGTTAGACTTGGTGTTGCCCAATCTGTTTCCTGGGACCAAGGAAAATAAGTATAATCCCTTTTATATTTGACAAGGTTAGTGAGCTTGGCCTTGGTTCCTGGCAAGAGTCTAGAATTTCTTATTAAAGGCATACTAAAAGGAAAGAATGCATCATTACAAGGAGCCAGCATGGCTCTACCAAAAACAGGTCAAGTAATCCTTGTAGGTAGAATTTTTCAGAATCACACAAAAATAATATAAAATTATTAGGGATTTTCTTAAAAGCGATAAATTTTCATTGATTTGGGCTTTTACCATACTCTTTTTGGTCAAGATTATTAGGTTGGGATAAATAAAATTTACCCAAGTATTTCACAAAGCCTCTTGGGGTATTCTTGTGGAAATGATGGAGAGATGTAGTTTAGACAAGAGTATTGCAAGAAAAATTTAAAACTTATTGGACTAAAAGAGTACTCAATGGTTAAATGCAGTAGTGTGCTGTTAATGTTGAACAACCAGCCCTCTGAAGGAAAAAGTTTGCACAACACACAAATTTAATCTGCATTATTAACACTTTCTCCAGTCAACAAAACAATACATCAGGTCCTGATTTGTAGCATTTGCCAATTTCTGGTGTAATTGCTCACAATGAAAATGTAACAATTAGCTCTTGCCAGCCTGTCCAAGTTGGCTTTAGCACACCTTTTATGATGTAAGTTTGGAAGGAGCTTGTTTGTGCCCATTATGCTTAGTTCCATGCTCTTTAACATAATATCATAGAATCTTGTTTTGTCAATGCCTTTTCTTAATCAAGTCCTTGAACCTGTGCTTCTGAAATTTATAGATTACAAAAAGATAGGAGAAATAGATAACATGTTGGTTTACCTAGTCAAGATCCAAAAGCCTTCTTGACAATTTAGAATGTTATGACATATCTAATGAGAAGAAATTTTAAAAAGGTAAATGTAAATTCTTACATTTGGTTAAAAAAAGCAACTTCACAAGTATAAGAAAGCAATTCACTTGAAAAGGTTCTCAGGATTTTAGTGAGCTGCAAGCTCAATATGTGTCAAAGTGCTGGGGCCCCCCAGAAGTTAATTAAATGTCAGGTTACATTAAGTGAGGCAGTGTCCAAGGGTTGATAATTTCACTGTACTCTGCCTTGGTAAGAACACGTCTGTAGTACTGAGTTCAGCTATCTTAGAAAGGACATTGATAAGCTGGGTAACACCCAGAGGAGAACGAGGATAGTGAAAGACTTTGAGATCATGCCGTGTGAAGACTAGCTGAAGGACAGGGAATGGGGGAGCTTGAAGGAGAGCATACAAATGGCAGAGGGAGTGGCATTCATGAGAGCTCTCTTGAAGTATATGAGAGTGCCTCATGTGCGTGAAAGATTATATTTGTTCTGTGTGGTCCCAGAAGTTCAGAATTAGGAACAATGGGTTGAAAATACAAAAAGACAAATTTAGGCTTAATGTGAGTATATTCTAACAATTATGCTATCCCAAAAGTGCTTTGTTGGGAGAGGCCGTGAAGGAGCGGTAGAAGATTCCTCATAACTGGAGGTCTTCAGGCAAAACTTGGATGGCCAGTTGTCATGTAATGTTATGGAGAGGAACTTTGTTCAAGTATAGTATGGACAAGATGGCCCCTGAGATTATGACATTCTTTAAATTCATTCTGGCTATATGATCACTACACAAATCTCTATCATAAGACCAAAGGAGCATAGATTTAGAGTCAGAAGGGACCTTAGAGATCTGGTTCTAGAAAGTAAGGCCAAGCAAGGTAAAGTGACTTGCCCAGGATCACACAATTAGTACTGTCTAGGGCAGAATTCAAACCCTAGTATCCTTCGCACCAAGTTTATCATTCTATCCACTACAGACCTTTCATTTAACAATTTGTCTTGGAATTTTGACAGGTGACAACTCTTTTTAAATTAAGCTGCCATGGATTTTAGAATACTTAACATCAGCCAGTTTAACTGATGGCAATGTCCCCTGCACATTATCAGAGAAATGTTTAGACATTCTGGTTCTCCAACTCTCTTTTTTCTTGAATCCGTGTTATTATGCCTTCCTGGCTTTATAATGTCATGATACAGTAGCATAGCATTGCTAGGATTACAGCTTATTTTACCTGAGCTACAATTTAAGGTGGCTGCCCTCTGATGATGATATAGAGATGTACCTAAAACTGATAAGCAAATTATCTCCCAGTCACAAAATGTGTGTTGAGCCTTGTTAGCTTAGAGTGATCTGACCAGATTTCTGGGTCCATCTCACAACTTGTGATGACAGCCCCCTTTCTTCTTACTACACACAATAACTTATATGCATACTAATTTGTATTTATATAGCACTTCATATTTTTCAATGTGCTGTCACATACATGATGTCTTCTGAGCCTCCCAACCAACCTGTAGTTAGGGAGAAAATGTTATTTTTCTTCTTTTAAGAAATGAGACAACTAAAGTCGAGTATGCTAAATGACTTGCTCAGGGACCACACAGTTTGTTGAAGATAGAATAGGGACTTAAGTCATGGGTCCTGACTTCTAGCCCTGTGTTCTGTCTTTCTTTCTTTATACAGAGTGTTAGGGACCTTGGGCAAATGACTTTTTACTTCCCTAGAGATCAGTTTCCTCATTTGTAAAATGAAACATTTGGACTAGATCAGTGGTTCTCATTGGCAGTGATAATCTAAGGGATTCGGTGCTAAAAATTCTTCAATGGTACCTTAAGCAGTAAATAATTTTCACTTTATTCTTGTTTTAAATAAAAATTCAGAAATCAGCTGGATGTGGACCTTGATTTATGACTACGTTTGTCTGGTGTTCAGCCAAATATTACAAACCTTTGTTCAAATTTTAGAAGTCCAACATCGAAATCAAATTTACATATGATTAGGTTAAATATCGTCCAACTTATAATTTCATTAAATATCATTTATATTCAGCAAAGTTTGTAAAAATAAAGAAATTTAATATGAAGTCTTATGAACAGTAGTAAGCATAAGGACTGATTATTTCTTTAAATTAATGTCCCACACAAAATAATCATAATTATTTTATAATTGAGAGTTTTATGATATCATATTTAAAGTTTTCATAATTATAGGTAGAATACTCTTTTATATTTTATAGTTGTAGTTAGATACAGTACATTTTAATTTGGAACTTTTGGGGGCAGAAGTTAACATTGTAGTTATTGTAAGCACTCCTTTGAAAGAGATTAGGGAGTTCTGTAGGGAGGATGAGGAATGTAAATTGTTGGTTAGTTTCCAGAACCACCCATATATTGTGATTTTTTTTCAAGGTAGGCAGAAAGGGAAGGCACCAGAATTGGCTCTTTCTTAGCTGGGTTGTGGGAATGATTGAGAAAGTATGACATGTTTTGTAACCCTGTTATGTAGACTTTCCCTTTGACTCCCATTTCCTATGCTAGATTTTCATTTTGAAGGTGAGATGATTTCAAAGAGGAGTCCAAATCATTTCCAACATTTATTCAAGAAATATTGACTTAATATCTAGAGAGAAATAAGTGGTGTAGGAGATAGAGTGCTGGACTTGGATTCAAGAAGACTTGAGTTCTAATCCTGCCTCAGACACTCACTGGCTATGTGACCTTGGGCAAGTCACTTAACCTCTCTCAGGCCCATTTACCTCATATTTAATAGTGTGATAATAATATGAACCACCTCAAAGTTGTGTGAATCAAATGAGATAGTATTTGTAATGAGACTGATATGTAAAGTGCCATTCAAACTTTGAAGTGCTATACAAATGCTATTATTATTTTTAGAAAGTAAATACATATTACTTAAACCCATTGAGTCTGTAAAACTGTGGATATTAAATATCTATGGAATTATTAATTCCCTCAAGAATTTTACAAACATCTATTAAACTGCTCCTATGTGCAATACACTGAGCTAGGCACTGAGGGAGATGGACATACTTCTTACCCTCTAGAGCATAAGTCTTTTAGGAGGTGATCAAACAAATATGCAGCTAAATACGGCATAAATTAGAATATGACTAGTACTTGGACAGAATATGATGGGTACCTTCTGTCCTCATGCCTCCACCCCTTCTGTTTCCTTCTGTCTGTTATCTTTCCCCTTTAGATTGTGAGCTTCTTGAGGGCCCAAACTGCCTTTGCTTTTCTTATTTGTATCTCCATTGCTTAGCAAAGTTCCCAGCACATTTTTGTTATGTTTTGTTCAGTCATTTCAGTTATCCATTTGTGACCCCATTTAGGATTTCCTTGGCAAAGATTCTGAAGTGGTTTGCCATTTTCTTCTCCAGCTCATTTTACAGATGAGAAAACTGAGACAAACAAGGTTAAGTGATTTGCTCACAGTCACACAATTAATAAGTGTCAGGCCCTGTGCTCTGTTCCCTGTGCTATCTAGCTGCTCTCCCTGTGCCATCTAGCTGTTCTCCCGGTGCCCACACCTCACTACCCCCCATGTAGTTATATGGTAAATGTTTATCTAGCTGAATTGAGTATAGAGAACATCTCTGAGCCTAAGTTTCTTCAACTGTAAAATAAGAGAACTAAACAAAGTGACCTCTAAGGAAACTTCCAGCGATAGGTCTATGATCCTTCCATCACATTCTAAACATTCCGCTAATAATGTAGTTTTGATATATTTGTAAATTTTTCTCTGAGAATTATGTTCTAGTGAAGTTACAGTGTTACATAGGTTTGAAATTTTACGTATTTTGAAACTGTATTTTAACATTTCCAAGTATTAGTTTTTGTGATATGCTAAGCCTCAACTTATTAAATGTTAAGTTAACTTTGGGTTTGTGGGCATTATTCTGGGTCTGGATCATAGCATAGTTGCAAAACTCAAGTGTTAAGGTTTCATGTTCCTAGGATACATATTTCTTTGTATTCAGGTAACCCAAGTATGGATAGAGTGCTGGGCCTGGAGTCAGAAAGACTCCTCTTCCTGAGTTCAAATCTGGCCTCAGATACTTTACTAACTGTGTGATCCTGGGCAAGTCACTTAGCCCTATTTGCCTCAGTTTCCTCATCTGTAAAATGAGCTGGAGAAGGAAATGGCAAACCACTCTAATATCTTTACTAAGAAAACCCCAAATGGAGTCAGGAAGAGTAGTACACAACTGAAATGACTGAACAAGAACAACCCAAGTATATCCTAGGCCAGAGTGCTCACAAAGATGTATCTTATGATAGATACTTTTCTATTCGTGTCATCAAGTGCAGGAGGTGATGTTTTTTTCCAAGCCTAGCTATGCTAGTAATTATTAAAATATGTGTGGGACTAGAAGAATGCTAAGCAGTAGACCTATAAATGGTCAGGGCAATATTATTCCGGAACACTAATCAGGAAAGTGCCACATAAAACTTAGCGTCCCTACCCAGAGCATTAACAATCTAGAATGTAATTTGATCCCTAAGGAAAGGTGCGCTTCGACAAGTAAAAAGAGAAGGAAAACATCCAGATGACTTTGTTATTAGAAGGTGTGAACCTCAAACCCCATGAACCCCACAAACACTAATTTGAAACAGCCTGCTCTAAGAAAGAGACAAACGGAATTGTGTCCATGGTTTAATTTCTCTCAAGCTGGCTTGACGTGCATTGCATAAGAGTTCAGTCCAAAACTGGGCCCCCTAATGGGGCCAGTTTAGAACTGGCTTGGTTTGGAATTTGGGGATACAGTGTTATATACCCTTTCAACAGGGGCTCATATTAACCTGCCATCATTCCAGACCACTCTCAGTCTTGGGAATCTGTCTCCACCCAAACCTGAGTAGGATAAAATCAATTCAGGCCTGGGTTGGAGTTTGACCAAGATAAGAAGATTCCATGCAATCTCGTTATCAGAGATGTCCTTCTGAACAACTTTGGACAAGAACTTTGTCCAACAACTTTGGATAAGAAGACTGGCAGGGTGGAACTCTTGAGCCTCCAAAACACAAATCACCAAGAGAAATAATTTTTCACAAAGGGTTATTGAATAATTCCAAATGACTATAATAGCATAATCAAATGGGCTTATAAAAATAGTATTTTCTTGCATGACTTCAGTGACTAAAATGGGAAGGCAAAAGTATAATATTGATTTGCACTATTGATTTTTATTAGGGATCCAACTGCCATGGAATGGTATTTTCCCTATCTTCCTAAAAAGGAAAATCCTACGGAAATTCTTTGACTTGAGTGCTGGGATTAAGAATTTTTACTCCCTAGTAAAATTTTTAAACCAGAGGTCCAACAGTGAACTGTTCTCCTTTACTGAAACAACCTCTCTGTTTATGAAGTATTGTACATCACATTTTTTTTTCCTGTTTGTGGCAATGTATGTGGTAACATTTTAGAGATGAAGACGTCAAATGGGAATTGGTGTAATTTTGTATTAAGCATTGTGCAACTGAGTATGAGCAAATTAAGGTGGGGAAAGCACGCTCTTTTGATCTCTAAGATGGATATGGTAATTAATGAAAATACAGTATAGTGTATGAAAGTTGTCTTTTTAAAAAATACAGAAGCAAAATGTTCCATTATTCATATTGAAAACATGTGGTTAAATGAGGGGAAACGTCACAAGTAATTTTAACTTTCATAAGTCATCTCAGAGAAAGTATTTGCACCCTTGGTATATGAAGGAAAGGTTCGTTATTGACTGAGTAAGGCATGTGTTCTGAGCATAGGTCCTTATCCTTTTGGTTTTGGGTCAGATGGGACCCATTCTCAGCAGAAACTGAAAGGGGAGGTACAGGGCCTTCAGAGATAGTGCTCAGCTAATCTATCAGACACAGAATCTGGAAATGGGATTCCAGAGTTGGATGCAAGTACAATGTCAGATTTTTGTGGAGCTGCGCCCACTTCAAGGTTTCACAGAAAAGGCTACTTGTGTCAATGCCTTTTTTTGCTTGCTTTTGCATAATCCATATCTAATTCTGTGTCTGGTGATGAGGTGAGAGAATCACTGCCAGAAGTCAGTGTAATCCATTTATCTCCTCTGAGTTTGTCTTCATTTCATCATCCTGTCATTTGTGTGAATGTGAGAGAGAAGTGCCAAATGAAATGGATTGGATTTAGTGAGGGTTGTAGAGTAATTGATAGGTTATTAATGAAAAAGGAAGATCCTTTGACTTGGTTTGATAAAGAGGTACCTTATTTTTTAAATAAGGGAAGGAGAGTATTGTTTTTCTGTATGGCTTTTTTCCCTTCTAGTGACATTTTGTATTGCCTGCCAAGTGGGAAGGGCTGCAAAATAGTAAGTGACATAATACATTAGAGCAAAAAGGAATGAAGTGGTTCCTACAGCTAAACCACATTCCTGAATTCCGTCACCATCTGTGACCAGCCATTCATAAAAGATTAAATGTAAGGCAGACACATAGCTGAATAAATGTGTGTCAGTCTCTCCCATCTGCCTTCATTTCACTTGAAATAATAACAGCTTTCCATACATGCTTATTTAAATTTGTACTGATTCTTTTAATATTCATTAGCCAGAAGTAGTCATTGCAGTCATTAGGTAGGTACAGTTTCAGAATCCCACCAAGATTAGCATCATTGAATTATTATGAATTTTCTTAAAAGCTGCATTTTTCATTGAACTTGCCTATTATCATAAAATATTAATTGATGCTCAGGCTGTGAAATTTAAACTGTAATTTCATATTAAAATGGTGTCCAAAAGGCCATTTAAATACTTGGGATGGGCAAGGTCTGCTTCTTGTAGATTGAGAACAAGTTAAAAAAAAAGCTTTATTGCAAGCAGTGAAATTTTTCATTGGTTTATGAAAATTAATGATTCTTTTTATTCACATCTATTATCTTCTTTGTTCTCTTTCTCTGCTTCTTTCTCTCCTCACTCCCCCTACCACTACCACCAAAAAAAAAAAAAATCTGCTTTAGGCAAATAAATTCCACCTTCAGCTGAGGCAGAAAGTGAATTAGTGTGACAATAATATGATTGAGGGTGGCCAGGGAACATCATTTGGCTGAAAAATCACATTTGATGGAAAAAGGCAAATTTAGAGCCATCTTTTTCACTTAAAGGAGGCAGGCAGTCCATAGTTCTGTGGAAGCATAGATGAAATTTATTCTCTCCAGGAAAGCAAAAAAAAAAATGATACACTTAACATAGCCTAGTTAACACAGTAGATCTGATTTAGCCTAATACCTAGGACCTAGAAATACTTCTTTCACCCAAATCCCCCCCCCCCCCATGCTGCACCTTAAACCTATTTATTCCTCTTCAGTTGTCAGTAGAGATTGAAAACCATCCTTTGCATAAATAACATTTTGTGGACTCAGGGGCATTGATACTAGGATACCAAACCCAAGGTAACTCACATGGTATCTTCCCTTCCATCAGCCCTAATATTTTTATGGAGGTAAAATCTGGTTAAAATGAACATCTAGGGCAAAGGAGCAATAGTAGCAGGAAGAAGTTTTGCAGGGGAAAAGCATCAACCAACCAAAGGGGAGATGTCACAAAAAATGTCATATGCCTAAGGGGCATGTGTAGAAGACAGAAGGGGAGGTGTTAGTTGTTGCTGGGGCCACAGCTCTTCCAGAGGAGGAGCTGGATGAAGTTTCTATACTGACTATATATAGGGCATCATAAGATTTAGAGATTTCCCCAGTCCAACTCCTCATTTTTATAGATGAGAAAACTGAGGCTCCTAAAAAGGGAAATGTCTTGCTCAAGGTAACATATCTAGTAAATGACACACACACCCCTTGGCTGCCTCTTAAAGACTGTATTATCTTTTGTAGTACCTACTGGGGCTGAACCTTCCTTCTTCCTGTTTTTTAAAAAAAATTTCATTTATTTTATTTTTAATTTATGAAATAAAACAAGCACTTCCATAATATAGTTGAATAAAAAAAAGATAATTGCACGTGAAACTCAAATCTATTATGTACAACTTGCTGTTACTTTTAAATATATGATAAAGTTATTATGTAACTTTCTCCTTTTTTTCTCACCCCCCTCCCATGGTACTATTAGACACAATGTGTGTGTGTGTGTGTGTGTGTGTGTGTGTGTGTGTGTGTGTGTGT
>NW_020954557.1:13514758-13573493 GCF_900497805.2 Vombatus ursinus
TGTGTGTGTGTGTGTGTGTGTGTGTGTGTGTGTGTGTGTGTGTGTGTGTGTATAGAATCATTCTAGACACACTTCTATTTATGAGTTCTTTCTTTGCATCCAGATAGTGTTTTCCTTCATAGGTCCTTTGGAGTTAATTTGGGTATTTATGATAGTCAAAATGACCTAGTTGCTCAAAGTTGTTTTTAAAACAATATTGCCGTTACGTTGTATATAATGTTCTTTTGGTTCTGCTTATTTCACTCTTTGTTGTTTCATGCAAGTCTATCCATGTTTTTCTAAGATCACTGAGCTCATCATTTCTTATAGCGCAGTAGTATTCAATCACAATCATATACCACAGTTTGTTGAGCCATTCCCAAATTGATGAGCATCCTCACAATTTCCAGTTCTTTGAGAGACCTACTATAAATATCTTAAAACATATAGGTTCTTTTCATTTTTCCCTAATCATCTTTGGAAATAGACCTGATGGTAGTATTGCTGAGTCAAAATCAATCTGACCCAGTATGGAAATGCCAAGGTCATCCACTGCCTCCCCAGTCATTGCCAGTCACCCTGACTTTTGTCTTGACACTGGACTCTGGTAACTGTGGAGGACAGTGAGGCTGATGACTTGGTGCAGCTCTGCCTCACTTAAATCCAATTCACTCCACAGTTGAGATATCACCCTTGTGATGTTGTTGGTCCTCTTAGAGAAGAAGGATGAACAGCAATGATGACGATGACAGCAATACGGTGGGGTGGAGGAAGGGTTGATTGCAGGGTTAGAGGTGCTAGATTTGAATCCTGGCTACACTTTGAGACTCTGGGATTTGCCCTTTCTAGGCCTCAGTTTCCCCATCTATAAAATAATAGTGTTGGACTAGAGACAGATCTGTAAGATTCCTCATAGCTCTGAGTCCATTAAAGAAGGGTCATAATTGGTAAGCCTTCAGTCATCAAAGAGGGAAGGAAGGTTCTCAGAGACAGACCACTTTCTTCACCCCTTTGTCCTAGGCCAACTCTGTGCACATATGTATCTCAGTCATACTTGCTTTAACAAAAATGTGAAAATCGTGGGTATTTGGAGCTATACTTACATACCACCGACCACTCACTATGTGCATTCATTCCATTGTTTCCTCCCAAAAGCATACTGCTTTATACTTGTTCATACATTTGATTGAAAGTCAGAAGCCCAAAATTATTTTACTTCCCTGGGCATCACGAATCCATCTATAGAAAAAGTCATGTTCTTTGAAGCTACTGGGTTCCTTAGAGAAATACTATAGAAATCTGAAGCCTCATTATCATAACAAGTTAGCATATAAAGACCCTTAGACTTAATCTCAGTTTATTTATTTGTTATTTTGGTCCAGGCTAGTGATATCATGGGTATTGGCAGCTCCAGGCAAGGAAATCTCCTCTACCAGTGTAAAACAGCACTTAGTCTGCAATTTATAGTCTTAGGGGGTTGCCTGTGACACTGAGAGGCACTGAGAGAGATTTGCCCAGGGTCACACAGTCAGTACCACAGAGGAACTTGAACCTAGGTCACCCTGAGTCTAGGGAAAGCACTCTATCCATTATGCCACACTGTCCCCCCCAATTAAAATATATTCCCCTGTCCATAATCTACATTTCTCCCCAAAATAGGACCAAATCTAAGAAGTTACTCAATTAGGGATTTCCTTTGTCCTGCACTGAAGTAATATTTCATTGTTGTTCAGTTGTTTCAGTCATGTCCAACTCTTTGTGACCTTTTTTGGGGGGGGATTTTCTTGGAATAGATATTGAAGTGGTTTCATTTTCTTCTCCAGCTCATTTTACAGATGAGGAAATGAGGCAAACAAGGTTAAGTGACTTGCCCAGGGTCACACAGCTGGTAAGTGTCTCAGGCCAGATCAGGAAAAGTAGTGTTCCTGACTCCAGGTCCTACACTGTATCCACTGAGCTGCTCCACCTCCCAATTTCCAAATTATGCTTATAAGTAAATTTAGGAAGATGGAAGAAAAAAAAAACTAAGAATGAAGAAACCTCAAAAGATTCAGACCTGAGTTCAGATGGCAAATATTTATCATGCTCTCCCCAATTCAGAAGAGCTTTTCTCTATTAAATATGAAGCAGATACATTTAGTTTTTTGGAAGAGGGGAGGCCTTTTTTTTTCCTAAGAAAATTAGCCTGTAATATTGAGGGGATGGGCTTATGAAGGACTGCTATAATCATTAGTGTGTATAGCTACTCCAAATTCCAAAGGATTATTTGATAGGAAAGCTAAGGAAGAAACCTATTTTTTCCTCCTACACTAAAAGCAATGACTATTTTCTGCAGTGGTGTAGGATAGTTACTTATGTCCCCTTTTCAATTCCAAAATTCCATAACCTGTGCTTTCCAGTAGTATCATATGGTTGTTCCTTTTTGATGTTAACTCTCATGACCTGTTTATTAAAAACCAGTAATACACTGCCTGCTCACAAGATAGATAGATCATAAGGACTGACCTAGACAGAACGGAATAGTGAATAGAACACTAGCCTTAGAGACAGGATGATCTGTATTCAAATCCCACCTTGAATGCTTAGTAACTATGTTGCTCAGTGAGTCATTTAATCTCCCTAGACTTCAGTGTCTTTATCTGTTAAATAAACGGGTTAAGCTTAATGATCATTGAAGTTCCTTATAATACTAATCTGTGATTTTGAACTTAGTCCTTTCTTGATGAGCTAGACACATGGGCAGACATAATATGAACTGGAAAAATCCAAAGAAAGGAAATGGACAAGTTGGATTGAAAGGCTCACTTAAATTTCATGTCTCTGCCATTACTATGTCGTTTAGCTTCTGCTTGGATTTTGTTAGAAGGGAGAATTTAATAGGGAAATTATTCTGGTGCCGAAAAAGGCATAAATAAAATTCTCTTGTCATTTCTTTTTGGGGAAAGACATCAGAAGACGAGTCTTGTTCAGAAGTACAAAAGACAGATTGATAGATATAGCAAGATTGTTTCAGGTCACATAAGCTGATGAAGAGTTGTGGTGATGGGAAATGGGAGCTAGGGCTTCGCTGCAATCCTAGAGCTGCATGGTTTGGTTTACAGGTGCCATGGGGTTAAATTGTCTTTCGTACTTTAGCCATTAGATATGTGGTGACCATCAATCAAAGGTTTCCCCTCCAGAAATGAAGTCAAGTCAACAAGTATTTATCAAGCACTTACTATTTGCCAGGCATTGGGCTAAGTAAGTGCTAGGAATACAAATACAAGGAATAAGAAAGATAATCCCTCAAGGACTCAAGGAGTTTACATTCTAATGGGAGAAGATAAGACATAAAACAGAGCAGTAAAGCTAGAGGAGAAGAACAAGGAAAAGGGCCGCAAGTGGGAATGTGGTGGTAAAGTTCACAAAGTCAGCAGTGGAGCTGGGAGAGGATTAAAGGATAGCTGGCCCCGGCGGCACTTCAGTAAAGTAGAGATTCTGGGAGCGACTCAACAATGGAGTTCTCCATGGAGCTGGAGGGTCAAAGGGGCCTTGCCAATTGGAACATAGTGGTAAAGTCTAGGGAGTCAGGAACAGAGCCAGAAGAGCAGAAAAGGATGCCTGGCCTGGGCCCTTCCTCAAAATGCAGGCTTCAAGAGTAGCACTTTGGAGCAGCTAGGTGGTGCAGTGGATAGAGCACCAGCCCTGAGGTCAGGAGGACCTGAGTTCAAATCCGGTATCAGACCAAACACTTCACACTTACTAGCTGTGTGACCCTGGGTAAGTCACTTAACCCCAATTGCCTAAAAAAAAAAGAGTAGCACTTCAATGAGAAGAGTGGCTGGCAGAGGTACAGAGAGGAAAATGGGAAAGAGAAAGATCTCTTCCCTCTCTTTTGTGGTCACCCTCAATAAATTTTGTCAGATTATTGAGTGGGTCGTGGGAGATCTTCTGCTGTACTCTAACCAGATAATCTGGTCCTATGGGATTCATCCTGGAGCACTTATACTCATTTACTGCCTGGGAGTTACATAGAAGACATGAATATATTATGAATCTGTGATTTCATCAGTATGGGGATCCCCAGTTGTGGGAATGTAAATCACTAATGTAAGTTATCCACCAGTAACAAAATCTACTGGAACAATATACTTACATCTCCAAAACTCTGGTGGACCCCACTTTCCTCAAGGGCACAGCAAATTATTAATTGTATAAACTCCAAGAAATACGACTATCTCAGCTCTGGTCTAGTTGCTTTGCTTGTTTGCTTCTGTTTCCCATCTGTGAAATGAGGATAATTATACATACCAGAGATTTTTATAAATAATTTACTGCGCCTACATAAAAAACATTGACATCTCGAGAGCTTGTGCAAGCAGCATGTTTTACTTTGCTAGAGTAGAAACAAGCATGACTTCATTCTTTGTTACCTGAGTAATGTTTCCATTAGGGATTTTCTGGTAGTTGCCTTGACATTGAGTCAGTACCTCTGTTGATAAGGAGCACTGAATGTAATGTTTTGCCTTGTTTTCCTCATGAATGCCCACTTTTCTCATGTGAGTGACCCAGAAACATGTTATTGAAATATGTAAAGTGCTTTACAAGCCTTAAATGTAAGGCATTATTTTTATCACCATGATCCTGTGTTAGTCATGTGTCTTCCTGCTTCCTGCTTTTGCTATTTGTTTTTTAAACCCAGGTGTTTGGCCCATTTTTTTTGTGTGAAAGTGGATTTTTTTTTTTTTTTGGTGTCCTACAGATACTCTGAACCTCCCAAGTAGGAGACTGCCTAGTAGGAGATTGTGCCAAAATCTCAATATGATGGCTCTAATAAACTTGGCAAACTGTTTCATGACCTTGAATGTTGTTTCTATGGAGAGATGAAGTATAGCATCCTTGCTGAGGTGATGAATTTGAAGTCTGGAAGATCTGGGTTCAAATGTCACTTCTGATTCTAGCTCTGTGGCCTTGAATTCTCTGTCCTTAGTATTTTCTGTAAAATGGCATCAGTAATACTTTTAATAAATAACTCATAGGGTTGTTGTAAGGCTCAAGTGAGATGTACGTAAAGGTTTTTGCTACCATTTAAGTGCTATATAAATGTGAGTTATTATCATTGTATCTGGCACATAATGGGCATGTAATAAATGCTTATTAATTAATTGATTGATTATTGTTTATCAATCAGGCCTAATATAGACAGTGGTTCTCTCTTCATGCCTTCGGGAGTGATAGTCTCTGGAAAGATCTTGAGTCTTCTCTCAAGAAGTATTTGACCAAGTTTAGCACCAACACCATTTGTTCTGCTTTTTTAAAATATGGAGCGTAGATTGGTAGTATGACTTTTCATGATAATGCCATTTGCCGAAACATCATTGCCACAAAGTTCAAATATGCCTGACCCCAGGTTTTATCAGCTTTGCTTAGAAATTCTCAGTGAACTGAATGAAAGTTAAAGATAGGAGGAGGGGAAACTTTTCTATATTATATAGATAGAACAAGATCCAGGGAGGTGAAATTTCTTAAACAAAGGTAGAGGTGGAACTAGAATAGAACCTAGGAGGGCCTTGAGGAAATGAGAAATGGAATAACAACATTTTATTGGAGGGAGGAGGAAAAAATCTTTTTTTGGTGAGGCAATCAGGGGTTAAGTGACTTGCCCAGAGTCACACAGCTAGTAATTGTCAAGTGTCTGAGGCCGTATTTGAATTCAGGTCCTCCTGACTCCAAGGCCAGAGCTTTATCCACTGTGTCACCTAGCTGCCCCCGGAAAATTTTTTTAAAAGGGCTAGAACTTAGGGTACTACCTGGGGGAGAAAGGAACAGGACGGAATGCTGTTGATCAATAATCATGTAGTAAGCACGTGCTATGTGCAAGGCACTGTGCACTGGGAATGAAAAAGAAACAAAAGACAGTCCCCTCAAGGAGCTTACAATCTAATGAGGGCTGGCTAAATGAGGTATCAGCAGTTCTAAAAGAGTAATTAAGGGGTGCCAAAGTCAACTGTCCATTTATTTTGCCTTGGGCCAATGCAGACTGGCATTGCCTCTCCTCCTTTCTCTGTCTATCCTTATAACATCTAGAGCTATACCAGGGATATACAGTGGTTGTTCAACAAGTATTTGATGATGTTGGTTATTTTGGACCATCTTGACTATTCCAATAACATTAGTTGGGTGTTCTGTCTGTGCAGCTGATATTTTATTTTGGGGAAAATACTGAATACTAAAATGCTAAATAATCTCAAGGAATCCATCATAAAAACCCATGTGGTTTGTCTTCAAACTTCAGAAATGGTTGGCCAGTGTTGTTCTCACAGATTCATCAGGAAACTGCTTTCAGTCAAGAGGTGTCCTACCAGTTGTTAACAATTCTAGAATCTGGAATAGTTCCCATGGACAGAACTATTTACCTGGTAAAGGTAGAATCTAGGCCTAATTTCTGTTTCAATACTGGTATGGTTATTTTTTCATTATTGGTATGCATCTGTAAATCTTCAGTTGTTGGGTGAGAAGTGACAGGACTTTTCACTATTGGTATTCCTATCCCTCATGCCACCCACCCCCACCCCCAAGCTGAGAGAATTGTCTCCTTCCTCATGCTTCTCATAGCACTTTAGATCTGTGTTTGGTACTTATCATACTTTTCTTTGCATCAGAATAATGTTTATATCTCTTATTCTCTCATTAGAGTTTAAGTTCTCTAAAGATTAGGGTAACCCTCCTTGTCCTTCAAGGACCTGTTCAACTGCTATCTTATTCATAAAGCTTTACCTGATTCCCCAAACTAGAAATCATACACCTCTTCTTTGCTTGACCGCCCTTATTCAAGTCAAATAATGGTATTTTTATTGTTATTATATTTATTTGTGTACATATCTCACCTTCTACTAGATTGTACCATCTTAGAGGGCAAAGACGATATCTTTTCTTTCTCACTTTTCCCTTTTTAACATAAAAACCTATACAGAGTAGGTACTTAATAAATCCTTGTTGTGTTAAATTGAGCCCCATTGGCATTTATTGGGAATCTAAGATGCATGCCTCTTTTTCCATCAGTAACTTATATGAACCCTAGAAGTGTTTAGTGCTTCTATACTGTAAGTGGGTGCATTGTTGTTGTAATATAAATGATTCCCACCAACTGAGTTTTCTCTTGTCTTTGTTTTGAGTAATGTGCTTTTTTTAAAAAAAATACATTAATCAACTAAGCATGCTGTATGTTCATTTCCACATTTTGCAGCACACTTAAAGATGAGCGGGTTTTTAACCTCTTTCAGAAATTAATTTTTGCCTTAACATCTGCCGGAGAGCATAGCCAGGTCTTGCTACTCTTTTCTTTTGTTTGTTAATTGATCATGGCATTTAGCTTGGTCTGTCTGAGTCATTTCACATATTTTAGAACCATTTCTATGTAGGTCAAGAGCAGCTCCCATATTTTACCAATGGAGCATGGGATTTCAGTGGATTTATGTTTCTGATATTAAGTTAGATATACAACTTAACCAACTGTATGAACTTCAGCAAGTCACTTGCCTGCTAAAAATGTTAATATTCTGATTTCCCAAATTGAGGCATTAGATTAAATGACTTTTAATACTCCTTCTTGTTAGAAAATTCTAGGATCCTATGATTGCATCTGCATGTGTGATCTCATCAATTGGGTATTCCCTTTGATGATGCAAATCACTTTTCATCAGTGCTTGCCCATTCTGGTCACTCTTGTTCATGTCCTCCCATAAAGTTTGCCACAGGAGTCTACCCAATGCATGAGGCCTTCCTTGTTTTATTTTGACAATGAGAACGTATCAAGGAAACCCTCTCGGAGCTCATCGTCTCTTGCCCTCACCATGTAAATAACTCTTCTTCTCTTCTTATATTTCCTTGATGACATCTTTTTACTCTTGTTCTTAGAAGTTCCTTATTGTTTATATGCTGTGGCCTGCTCAGACCCACCATGCACCTCCTTACTGCCTTCTGCATTCACTTTTAATTCTTCAGAGACTGTTGTATTCCATGTCTGTGACACAGAGCAACCTTAGTAGAATGCTCATATTAAAAAGATGGGCCTTTATTTGTTTGGGTTATTAAAGTAGCTTTGTAATTTCCTGAAGACAGTCTAGTCCATTCTCACCCTCCGGTTCAACTGCAAGCCCACTTTGTCTCTCTGTACCATTGGTCCTAGATACAGATAATTGTTAACACGCTCCACAAATTTTCCATCTAAATGCATATCATAATCTGAGCATTTGGCACATTTCATCCTGAGCCTTATCTTTAAACATATCCTATACATCTGGACTCAATATTTTATTTGTGATCTGATGCCTTTCTTTCTCTTTCATCCCATTTAATGGAGTAACAGTCATCCAGCATTCTCCCCTTATCATCTTATTGCCATCTGTACCTCCACTCCAAGGTCTGACTACACTCTAGATATCATGCAGTGAGGGCTGAGGACCTTAATCTACTCAGTTCAGAGTTGAACCATCTTAATTAGTTAGTGAATGAGGGTGAAGTCAGATTGCCTGGCCCTTGATTAACGTTGCATCCAGCTATCCATTTTGTCCATCTTCTTGCCATCCTCCCCACCACCAACTGCCCACTTTGCATCTCTTGTTCTGGACCTCTTAATCAGATCAATATTAGTATTGCTTTTAAAAGGGGCATATTAATTAACTCCCCTGTGGTTTCATGCAGGATCTCTGTGATGAATCACACCAAAACACCCTTCACCAACCATCAATCCCTTATGTGTTGTTTCTGCTTGTTAGGACGTAAGCCCCTTGAGAGTTAAGAGTGTCTCAATTAAGGGTTTATATCCTCCAGCTTTTCAGTAGACAAAGTTCCTTCCTGGGAGCCCCTACACCAATGAAATCACTAATCCAGTTCCAATCCTTCACTTCCATAGTAAGCACTTAAATGCCTTCCATTCATTCACTCATCCTACCACTGTCACTGAGGATACTGGGAATCTTCTGTTGAAGATGAGCTATGAAAAAGTTTTTGAGAAACTATTTCACAGTCAGCACATTACCCACATTAGTCCTTTGTTGTGAAATCCTGCCATAAATTGGTTCTAGATTGGGTGAAACATGGATATGATCAGTCTATATGCACTTTTAATTTTACCTCCCAGGATAAATAGCTGTGTAAGTATTTAGATGATGATTATATGTGAAATTAATGGATATTGAGGATATATATATAGATATACATATATACATATGTATATATGTATGTGTGTATATTCATATATAGAGAGAGAGAAAGAGAGAGACAGAGAGACAGAGAGAGAGAGAGAGAGAGAGAGAGAGGCAGCTAGATGGCTCAGTGAATAGAGGGCAGGGCCTGAAGTCAGCTCGGAGTTCAAATCTTGCCTCAGACACTTATTAGTTGTGTGACCTTGGGCAAGTCACTTAACCCTATTTGCCTCAGTTTCCTCATCTGTAAATTGAGCCGAAGAAGGCAATAGCAAACCATTCCAATGTTTTTGCCAAGAAAACCCCAAATGGGGTCACAAAGAGTCAGATGTGACTAAAACGACTGAACAAGGAGATATATTTGTGTGTATGTATGTGTATCTATTACCTTTATACAATTTCCAATTAAAAACTGGGCAAAGTAGTCAGAAAACTGTGCCTCTGATAGAAGAAGTAATAAAAGGAGCATTGGATTGGGAGGAGACAGATCTAGGTTTTTATCTGTTCTTCCACTGATAAGTTGATCACATCCTGTCTCTGAATATTTATTTGCCCATCTGTAAATAAAGACATTGCCCTAGATCACAGAATCATAATTTAGGACTGGAAAGGATTTTAGAGGTCATCTGTTCCAATCCCCTAAATTTACAGTTGAAGAAACTGAGACCCAGAGAGTTGAAGTAACTCAAAGCATTGAATGGCAGAGCCAGAATTCAAAATAAGACTCTGTGACTTCAAATTTAGCACTCTTTCCACTGTTCTAGGCTTTCTAAAGTCTTTTCGAGTGTAAAAGTCTATATCACAATATTATTATATTGGATGATTTTTTTTAAAATCACTCAAGAATTCATGAGAGAAGAAACTAATACGTTTATATTTGCTTAGGAATGGAAGTTATTCTTTAATTCAATTTAAATTATAGTAGAGAACACATTACATTTGCAGCATGACTGATAGGCAAATTTAGGTCATCTGGTTCTAGTTTTCCTCTTTTCCCCCTTTATCAGCTAATCTGTGTAACTTCTCATCCCCACGCTTCATATCCCATGTTGCTTTAGTAGAGTTGTACACTACCCTGGCATAATTACCAGAACAAATTAATGTTTCTTCATTCTGACTGTTAATAACTCCCAACAGAACATATATCTTCTGTAGATATGGAATCTTGCCTAATTTCCTATAAGACAGCTAATTAGATGCTGAAAATCTTTCCCTCAGAGCCCTGGCCAAAGACACATGTATATATTATGAGTAAGAGGATTAAAACTTGGAAACTGTTTAGGGCATTTTCTCGAGAGTAATGGAACTGAAAGGCCTTAAATGTCCTATTTTCCCCTGAAATGCCTTACCATGGATCAAAAATGGGTTATATTTAACTTCATATAGCTGCTTTTCTTGTTAGTAAGCTAAATAGAAATTTGCTTTCTACTTTATTTCTTATTCTGCCCACAAATTTTCTGTAAGATCAGACTAACAGTAAACGGTATGTATCTTTCTCGTGAGCAATTATGGAAGACAGCTGTTAGGTAGTGGGAAGGACTCGGACTTTGAGCCAGGGGTGATGAGTTCCAATCCTACTTCTGGCACTAGCTCTCAGCCTGTGGGCAAACTATTTAACCTCTTGGTCCCCAGTTTCCTTTCATTTAAAATGAGTGTATATAGCATTAGCACTATCTGCTTCACAGGACTGGTGTGAGCTTCCATTAAGTGAATGTCCTTATAGTACCTTTTTTTTTTTAAGCAATGGGGTTAAGTGACTTGTCCAGGGTCACCCAGCTAGTAAGTATCTGAGACCAGGTTTGAACTCAAGTCCTCCTCACTCCAGGAGGACTCCAGTGCTCTATTCACTGAGCCACCTAACTGCCTCCCTTTATAGTGCTTCTTTGCAAATCATAGAGTGCTGCATACTGATTGGCTGCAATTATTGCTATTGATTTTTGTCAGGGATGATTATGGTGTTGTAATTCTTTTGGTCTTGGACCTGCTTCTCAGCATGTCCTTGCTTTAGTTGAGTATTTCTGTAAGGAGATATTGAACCAATCCCACAATAGAGCTACTATTTGGCAACATGCCCTGCTATTCTATTACAATATATGTATTGCCATAGATCCTAGTTGCTATGATTTCTTGTCTGTGGTGCTGGTAATAAATTTCAAAAAGTTGAAATGGCATAAAGTCTGTGTCTACTTTCCTTTCAATTGACATAATGAAAGCATTGGTATCCCAGTGATGCTTATGAGGTAAAATGATGGCCAAGTACCCTAGCTCTGGAATTCTTAGGATTCTTCTCTAGGCAGAGACAAGGTGACCAAGTGGAAGGCAGCCATGATGTTGTAGAAAGAATGCTGGATTTGGAGTCAGGAAAGACTCAACTTTGAATCCTAGGTGACCATTCATGAATCTCTTCTCCTCTCTGAACCTCAGTTTCCTCATCTAAAAAATGGTGATTGCTGTAGAACTCACCTCATAGGCTTGTTGTAAGGAGCAAATGAGATGATCTAGGCAAAGTGATTTGCCTAACTTTAAACCTGTGTAAATGTCAGCAGTGAAGAATACTACCAAATTTTCAGAAATCATTTCTAGAAAACAGAATTGCATCAACATTCTAATTAATCCATACCAGAGTACTGAATCATCAAAATTTGATTGGAGCCAGTTGTTTTGAGTATGAGTATTTTAAGCATAAAAAATACTCAGATCAAGAGCCAGAGGGAATATTAGGAACCATCTAGCCCACTTCCCCTCATTTTACAGAAGAGGAAACAGGTTTAGAGAGAGAAACATGCTTTCCAAAGTTCATTCAGATAAGTAGCAAAGTCAGAATTCATAACTAAGTCCTCTGATATAAAATCCAAAGCACTTTTTCCTGTGCAGTACTGCCTTATCTGAGTTTGTGAATTTTGTAGCACATGGGCATCAATCTCAGTGCCTCAGGTCTGCTTTTCGATGGTGCCATCTTTCACAGAGCCCAGAAAAACAGTGAAGAAGTCTCCTGGGAATATAGCCAGACTGTTGCATAAATGCAATAACCACAGAGGAGAGAATTTTCCCAAAGAAACCTGCTGCCTGGTTATCAGTTGGCAGAGAAGGGCTCCAAAAATAACCTAATTGGTCAGAGATAACTTTTTTATTTGCCAAAAAATTAAATAATGCCACGGATATTATAAATACACAGTGGGAAAGGGGTAGAATGGTATTGTTATTATTTGTGGTGAAACAGAATCTGGTTCAGGAAAATGGGAAGGTGGAGAATCTGAATATCAAAGAAGATGGAAAACAGGCCAAGACTTAGCTTTCAAGGAAGAAGAGTGTGCAGTGATACAGAAAAATTGCCCCAGAGACATCCTAGCCATTATGCTTTTTTTTCCCCTTCTTTATTTAATTCAATTCACTCCCGAGGTCAAATTCTCAAGACAGGAATCCAGAAAGCATCTGGTTAGCCTAAGGCACATATGACAGAGATGTGTGAGAAGTCAAAGGAACTATGGGAACTTGACTTTGTAGAAATATCAACAGCATCTAAATATAAAGTGAAGGAAAGATGGTGGTGCTGTGGTTTGTGGGGCTGGAATAAAATGTGAGAAAAGTAAAATAAAATCTAACAAGCTCCCTAAGCAGGATGTAGGATCAGAGCAAGGATTTCAGATCACTTTGGAGATCATTTTGGAGTTTTCATTACCTCTCAGAGTCATTTTCTATGAACTTGCAGAGGCTGTGGAAAAGAAAAACTTGTATCACAAGATTATTAGAAAATTTAGAAATTTCTGTTTAGAAATTAGACATCAATAACATGAAAAAGTCTATCTAGAAAATGATATCCAAGAAATTAGGGATAAAGGGATCATTTTTCAATTTTTAAATGTTCTTAATGAAAATATTAATGCACAGATAAATGGGCAAGTTTCCTCTAAGAACATTAAGTGATACTTCAAAAGAAAGAATTGATGAACATGTTACCTACTTACTTATTTGCTTACTCTTCTTTGTTTTTATAAGTGACTTATACTGAATGATGTTTTTAATTGGGAAGCAGGATGGTGTAAAAAGTATGGGATTTGGAGTGAGAAAAGTCTTGACTACTTACCAATTGTGTGACCTTGACCTTGTGTGATTGACCCTCAGTTTCCATCCACATCTGTAAAGTGGAAGTAAGAATACTTTTGTAATAGGTTTTTTATAAAGAAAGTAATTAGTAAACCTTCGAGTGCCATACAAATGTGTTACTTGTATTTATTGGTGTTCAGGGACTATGTAAACCTGTCAAATGAAGCCACCCTTGAAATATACAATACAAAATGGAATATTATGAGAAAATGAGAAGTGCGGGACTGCATCAGAAAGACCTGATTTCAAGCCGAGTCTCTGGTATACACTGACCGTGTGACCCAGGGAATTTCACAAAGCTTCTCAGTGCCCTATAGATGGCCCTATAGGCCTTCATTTTGGGCTTTCTCTGGGAGTCTAAATGTCAAAGCAGTTGCCAATCTGAATAGTTTCCTTACTGGCAATTCCCTAAACTAATAATATCATAGGTTTAGCAAAAGAGGATCCTCAAAGGGATCTTTTTGCAAGGTCACTGTTTGGCCAGTGAATGGGATACAGCTAAGGATGTCTTCAGAAGGACTGTTTTACCTAGTGATAGTCATAGGTAAGATGTCACTGGGTGTAACTGTGTGTAACCTGTGTGACCTCACACAAATCATTTCATCTCCTTGGGTCTCAGCTTCCTTCTCCAAAAGATAGAGATGTTATATTTAGATCATCTTGAAGGTCCCTTATATCTGAGTTTGTGCCTAGCAATGGCAGACATGCCTTTGTACTTTGTTGGTAATCAGCAAGTCTATTCTAAAGAGATTACATTCTATATTCCTAGGTAGCTGAGAAGGACAGGGAAACTTCACAGAATGGGTTTAAAAAAAGCTGATGCTTTTCCAATGTTTTTCATAGGCTGCTCAATGTTTTGCATTTCCTCCCCACCTAATAGTAGGTTTTTTTTTTTCATGTATTGCTTGTGGAGAATGCAATTGACTGCTTTTTACAAGAAGGGTTTTTTGTAAAAGTAACTTCATACTCATGTGGATAGGGGTGGGGAAAGAACCTGGTGCTTAGAAGGGCTTACTTTACTGGGTGTTACCTTTCTTTTCTCCCCAGAGTATTAGCAGCAAATGAAAAGAGTTACTGGATAAATTCAAAGGAAATCAGGTTTAGTGAACTTATGGCCATGTTTCCTTAGAGAGTCCAATCACAACAGCTGCTATTAATTAGAAACAGTCATTCATTCCATGAACATACATGTAGTACAATGACATGCCATTGTCACCATGATTAATATATTCTGAACTCATGTGCCTTAAATTCAGAAGACCTAAACAGAACCCTAACTAGGGCAGGGCAATATGGATGGTGTTCCATGACACTCAGTCTAGGGGGCCACTTCACTTGCCACCCTTCAGGAGTGTGTAAATGGCAAAGCTTAGCATCTAGTTAGCAACAGTAATTAATTACTATTGGGTGACCTCCTCCCCACCCCAGTCTGCTGCTGCCCTACTCAGAGGAGGACGTGGTTCATGCCACTTGACCCAGGGACAGTTTGTGGTACTTGCCTTAGGCGTAAAAATGCTGACTTTTAAAAGTCCAATCCTGGTCCTGCCATAATTAGCTATGTGACATTGAGCAAATCACTTTTATTGATCATAGATTTAGAGTAGAAAGGTCCTTAGAGGCTGTTTCCCCCATTCCTCTCCTTATATAGATGAGGAACTGAGTCTCAAAGAGGTTAAATGACTTGGCTGAGTTCATACAGGTAGGAAATATCAAGGACATGATTCAAACCCTGGTCTTCTGATTCCAAATCTAGTGCTCTTCCCTACTGCCTCCTTTGTTTCTCTGAGCCTCAGTTTCCTCATTTGTTAAATTGGGATTCTGAATGGGAGTCACACAAGGTTATCTTTAATGTCCCTTTCAGCCCTAACATTCTATAAATCTGTGAGTAGCTGTCATCATGCCAGGGATTAAAACCTCCTAAGAACTGTCTTTCTCTGCTCCTACCCAGACTCTCTCCTTTTCTGGAAGAGCAGTGAATTTCTTGGTTGCAGCCATTATTTTTTTCCTTCTTAGGACAGAGTTTAGACTTGTGCACCAGACATCTTACTTCCTTGTTTAGTTCCTCCTAGACAGGGCCCCACCATGTAAGTGGCTGGTATGGCCACAGTTTTAAACTCATTGTGTTGGGGGTGGGAGGGTATTATGGATTAGGTTCTGGGGTGAGGAAGGAAGTTGACTAGCCCTAGGGAGCTTTTAAAAGCTATTGGGGGGGGGGGGGTGGGCCCCCGGGGGGCCCCGGGGGCAGGGGGGGGGGGGGAGGGGGGGGGTGGGGGGGGGGGGTTCAGAGAGAAAGTGCTACGTATTAGGTACTTCAAAGTAAGTCCTAGAAGCAGAAAGAGCCTCAGAAGAACAGTTCTGCCATTAGCTCAGCAACCATCCCGCATGTCAGTGTTAAGAGTTGGGGACAAAGAGAAAGAGAGAGAAAGAGAGACAGAGAGATGGGGGGGGAGAGAGAGAGAGAGAGAGAGAGAGAGAGAGAGAGAGAGAGAGAGAGAGAAACTTTCATCAGGGGATGAAACTAAGCAAAATTCAACAGGTAGGATGTTTCTGGAGTTAAGGAACTATATTGTGAGTCTCTTCTTAATGGCCAGATTTTGTCCAGAATAAAATGCTTTCAAAGTCATCTCATCTGTGGTGACCTGAATTCATTATTATAGAAGTCACTGGGAAAGAGGGGGAAAAGGGGAAATGGAGGGCAGGGAGTATGAGGAAGATAGAATATTCATTTGGGAAACATGCAGTAAGCACCTACTGCTAATTACAAGGGCTCTAAAAATGAAAAAATGACGGGCCCCTGTTTTCAAAGCATTTATAGACTGTTATCGGGAGGGAAGAGAGTCAATATGACATATCCACCAACAAACTACAGTGTGAGTTAGATGAGACATATACATGCATAGGAGAGGTCAAACAGAGAGATGTGAGAGATTTGAGGAAGAAAGAATTACCTATAGGAGAGGAATCAGAAGAGGCTTTGAGGAGGAAGCAACATTTTAGAAAGGATTTCCAGGAAACAACACCTTAAGAACTGGGGCAAAGTGGAGATGTAATAGGAAGATCATTACAAGAAGAGGAGTGGGCACATGCGGACACACAGAGGTAACAGATACTGGCACGATATCAGGTGATCCAGTTTGGCCAGAACAGAGAGTGTACAAAGCAAAAGTAGTCCTGGAAAGGTAGATGTCTAGGTCTTGTGATCTCTGACTTTAAGATCCCCTAAGGGAGAGAGAGAGAGAGTACGCCATAAAATTCAGCTACAGAGGAAATATTTGCTGACCTTATGACACAATTATACAGATTTCATCACTGTTCCGTCTCCTTGGTCTTTCCTGTGCCTAAGACATTGGACAACTAGGTACCATGTCCAGGCACCAGGGTGAAATTTTCCTGGGGATGCTCTGTATTGCAGAGGAAGTCATCCAAGGATCCTCAGACCCTTGCAGCTGTATTGTTCTCCCTTGAAGAACCCCTGTCTGTCTGTCTGTCTGTCTGTCTTTCTGTCTCTTTGTCTTTTTACCCAGGGCTCCCTTGCCAACCAGGTGTGTGACAGTACTATGATTGCCCAACCTCAGAAAAACAGCTGAGAAGCCCTACTTCTAGGATATTTTGTGTGCTGCCTATAGGCAGTCACAGTCCTGATTTCTGCTGTCTTCCCACCCATACAGGTCAACTCTCTATCTTCCTCATTATGCTAACAATAAGATGACTATAGCCATACTGTTTGGAGGTCCTTAAATATTACTAAAGGTTTTTGAGCAGACGAATGAACTGCATCAATACCTTCAGAAGATTATTTTGGCATCAATGTGAAGTATGGAGAAAGGACAGAATAAAGGCAGGGAAGCAAGTTAGCAGACAATTACAATAGTGCAGCAAAAGGGAGAGAAGAAAGACATTTTACAGGTTTAATTTCTAGGCCTTGGCAACTAACTAGATGAAGTAGATGAAGGAAGGTGAAGGGTTAAAGATGACCCTGAGATTTCAAGCCTGGGTCATTAGGAGAATGGTTTTCCCATCAACAGGAGTAATAAAGTGAGGAGGAAGGACAGGTCTAGGAGAGGAGGTGATGAGTTCTGTTTTGGCCATGTCTGAGGTGTTATTTGGGTGACCCAGGTGTCAGGTGTCTAGCAGGAAGTGAAAGGTGTGTGATTGTAGGTAAGGTACACACATTTGGTGCTAAAGACAAGGATTTGGGAGTCATATACATAAAGGTGATAAGTGAAGAAATGGGTATGTATGAGCTACTCAAGGAAGCAGTTGTTAGAGAGACAAGGTCATTGCTATCTTGGTTGTACTGTTGGTGGCTGGCAAAAGAAGCTTCTTGGGGCAGCTAGGTGGATAGAGCACCGGCCCTAGAGTCAGAAGGAACTGAGTTCAAATCTGGCCTCGGACCAAATGCTTGACACTTACTAGCTGTGTGACCCTGGGCAAGTCACTTAACCCCAATTGCCTAAAAATAAAAAAAAATTTAAAAAAGAAGCTTCTTTCTATTCTATAGAAAAAGATGAATCTGTGTGAAGGCTACAAATAAGATGAACTTACAGGGCTTCACTGTCATGTGATTCACCTTCCTCTCAAGGGACATGATGTAAAGATGAAGGTTTTAATTGTCAAATAAACTATAGTATCTACTCGGAAGATTTGGAGAACTTACAGGATTTTCTTAGGTGAAAAATCTGTTACCATTAGCATTGAATTTTTAATTGCTAGTTTTGCTTTCCCTCGCCCAAACAATTCCTCAGAACATAAATTTGGGAAAAAAAACCCTTTTTTCCCCCCTAAAAGCTTTCCATAAAGAACTGCTATGTTAAAGTAATCTCATTGGGTTGTTCAGATCTGAGTCAGGTAAGATAAATTTAGAAGTCCCACTTAGTCACTTACGTGGTCCTCTTCATACAGTGCAGTGGTAGAAATATAAGTGTAACACATATACAGAGCGGGAACAGAAATACATTTCCCTCAACAGAGAATAGGAGGGAAAAGGGAGAAAGGAGAAGAAGGAATTGGAGGAAGGGTAGATTAAGGAAAGGGTTAGTCCTAAGCAAAACGAACTAAGGATGTACAAAAATATTTATAGCTCTTTTTGAGGTGACAAAGAATGGGAATCTGAAGGCATGCCTCTAAATAGGGAAATGGCTAAACAAATTATGGTATTAAAATGTGATAAAATACTATTGTGCTGTAAGAAAGGATGAAGGGAATGGTTTTAGAGAAACTGGGAAAGACTTGTATGAACTGGTGCAGTGAAGTGTCCCGAAGATAGAGAACAATTTATAATGATAACATTATTGTGAAGACAACTTGGAAAGAACTGGGGACTTTGATCATCATAATGACCAAGCACAATCCTAGAGAACTCATGATGACTTATTCTACCAGTCTTCTGATAGAGAAGTGAAGGACTCTGAGTGCAGGAGGAGACAGGTTCAGTTTTTTTTTTTTTTTGGACATGACCAAATGTGGGAGTTTGTTTCACTTGAGTCTACATGTTTATAAACTCGGGTTTTGTATTGTATTCTTGTTTGCGGTGGCAGGGGGAGGGAAGAGGGTTAAGATGGGAAGAAGAGAAGGTAGATTTTTGCTGATTGAAAAAAATAAAATATAATTCAAAAAAGAAATATTTGTATAGAAAAGATTACATCTATGTTTTAAAAAGTGGGGGAGAAGATGTACTTTGATTTGTAAGAAAAAGTGAAATTCCCATCTATGCATTAAATAACATGACTAATTTAAAAGAGTTACATAAACAAGATGTTGCCACTTTGCTTACTAATAAAGGAGTTTGCTTACAAGCAACAAATTCAGGGTAAATCATTTAGAGTGATGCTAAGAGCAAGGCATTCATGATTGTCCACACAGCTAAATTGTTTTAGCAATGGCTTTGTAGGGAAATTCAAACTGTTTCCTCACAGCTTAGTAGTTACCGTAGGTTTTTTTTTTTAAAAATCAACTTTCCATTATTCTGAGTATTTTTGGAACAAATTTATTGACTTGAGAAATTTTTAAAAGTGAAAGCTACATTGGGATAATGGATTGCACTTTGTCTTCTGAGTATAATTGTTTTAACTGCCATTTTTTGTTAGATTGGAAGCAAAATTCCACTGGATATAGTAAGTAAATGAATAAAGCAAACTTGCATGTTGGGGGTGTGTGCTGAGTCTGTTAGGATATGCTGTCTTGGTTTGGACTTGAGCCAAATAATCATTTTCTCAAAGCATGCCTTAAAACCCTATGATAATGCATGTGTTGATTTTTAATTCAATCTTTTGCTGCTTCCTAAACATAAAAATTGACAACAGAATTCACGCTTCTATTATAATTTTTTAAATTTCCTGCACTAGATATACCTGTCTAAACTATGTATACAGATCACACACCTTTAATATGTGATCTGTACACACATGTACAGCATGCCACTCTTTGTATCTGGTAATAAGGAGTGAAAAGGAGTGGTCTCTGATTTGAAATGTTAACAAAATCCAGATACTATATTTGTTTTTGAATGGACCATGATTCAGGAATATTTCCTCACTTAAGTCTAGAACTCGGGGCAGCTAGATGGCGCAGTAGATAGAGCACCGGCCCTGAAGTCAGGAGGACCTGAGTTCAATCCGGCCTCAGACCAAACATGTGACACTTACTAGCTGTGTGACCCTGGGCAAGTCACTTAACCCCGATTGCCTGAAAAAGAAGTCTAGAACCCAGCCTTGGTAACTGTGATTTTATGCTAAAGGTGAGGGAGAGATAATAACTAATGACTAGCTAGCCTTTATATAGTGCTTTAAGGTTTGCAAAAAGCTTTACAAATATTATCTCATTTTATCTTCAAAACAACTCTGGGAGGTAGGTGCTATCATTAGCCCCATGAGACAGAACAGTTAAGTCCCTTTCGCAGGGCCACACAGCTAGACCTGAGGCCAGAATCGAACTCTGCTCTTCCTGACTGAGTCTCAAACTTTGACAAGCTAACAGCTTTGTTCTTTTTTTGGAAATGGAACTCTGTGGTCTTCACAGCTGCATTTTGTCTATGCACTGATGTCTGGACTCACACTTTTTTTTAATGAAAAGGGGCGTTGTCAAAATGATCTTCTTCAGGCCTGTTCAGGTTTAAGTGTGTGACGCTTTCTTTGGCACCTTTTCAAAATATCAATCTTGTAACTATAATGTTGTTTAAAAATAGGGGCAGCAAACAGGAACCACAAGGACTGTATTCAAAAGTATAATTAGCTCTTTAATTGCTCTTTTGAATATCACAATTACCCTTCCTTCCCAGAGCATCTTTGTTCAGAGGGGATAGAGACCATGTGAAGAAATGCAGTCTGTGGGTCATCAGAAGAACTTCTTTTAGGCAAGAGTTTCAGCCTCTCTCCCTCAAATCTGCCATTAGAGCTTATTAGCAAGGAGTGAAATTGGCTAATTTTGCATTCAGCTTCCCCTATCCTTTTCCCACCTTCAGTGGAGGTGCTGACAGAGAAACCAACAAAAAGCCAGCAGCAGATGGTAAGAAAGCTAGCTGTTCATAGTCCACACAGTAGATAAACATGCCTCTGAAGTGAAGTCAGAAGAGCTCGGAATTAGATGTTTCTGCTTCGAGAACAGCTATGTTTTATATGGGACGGAAGCAGGACTGCAAAGATGCTTTGATTGCGTCCATAAGAATAAGTGAGGCAGCAGCACCGGCCATCCCCCACCCTGGAATTTTCTCACTCATCACCTCTGCTCTTGTATTCATTCCCTGGCTTTCTTCAAGACTTAGCTGAAATGCTGCTTTCTGCAAGAGGGCTTTCTTTGTCCCCTTTAAGGTTACTTATGTGTATATGTATATATCTTCATATGTGTCATATATATCTATTTATTTCCATGTTTTCTCATTCTTAAGATTTTCTTTGAAGTCAGGAACTGTGTGTGCTTTGAAACATAGTAAACACTTAATAAGTGCTTATTAATTGATTGATTAAAATAAGAGGGTAATGTGATATACATTGAAGAGCACTTTTATTGGTAGGAGACCTGAGTTCTAATCCCAGCTCTGCCTTTAACTCACCCTATAACCTTGAGGCTACTTAATCTCCCTGGGCCTCAGTTTCCTCAGCTAGAAAATGAGGACAGGAAGAGCTCTCAGGCCTCTTCCAGCTCCAAATGAACTTCAATAGATAACACTTTTTTTAATTTTTAAAAAAAACCTGATTAAATTAATTTACATTTGACTAATATGACAGAGAAGATTTTTTGTCTTTGTGTGCGATGTATCCTGGTCTGTTCAGTTCTGTCTCCTTATCCCATCCCTTAGGCAAAATATAAACTATGAATCTCCAGGGTGTTGTTGCTCATAGGGAGAGACAGCATGACGCAATGGAAAGAGAAACGGACTTAAAGACAGGAGAAATCTGGGTTTAAATCTTACCTTGGACATTGACTGACCATGAGCAAGTAACTTACTTTTTCTGAACCTCAGTTTCTTCAAGCATTCATTAAGTATTTCCTATGAGCCAGGCACTGTGGTAAGTGCTGGTAATACAAACTCATTAAATTTTATAGTACAATAATGAT
The DNA here is from genome assembly GCF_900497805.2 of Vombatus ursinus. Classification (NCBI taxonomy): domain Eukaryota; kingdom Metazoa; phylum Chordata; class Mammalia; order Diprotodontia; family Vombatidae; genus Vombatus; species Vombatus ursinus. Next base: position 13,536,580 of record NW_020954557.1, read on the forward strand.
ATCCTGCCTTTAAGGAATTTACATTCACCTCTAAAATGGAAGATAATAGTACCTGTAAAATCTACCTTACATGGCTGATGTAATCAAATGAAATAATCAATGAATAAAAGGAAAAGCGTGTATTAAGTACTTATGTGTTAGGTACTTTGCTAAATGATGGGGATACAGATTCAGTCGCTGATTTATGTATGGGCGCTTACATCCTAATAGGAGGAGATGGCACACATAGGGGAGTGGTGACCAGGGAAGAAAGTTGGGTTCTGGGGAGGGTCAATGGGGAGAAATACATGCACGAGGGCAAGCAGATAGTGAGATGGCCTTGGTGAATGGCTGGTATGGTGAAGTATGGGTCTAGGGTCAATAGTAGATATGGCAGGTAAAGTGTGCCAGTTTGCACACACTCAGGCACCAGTCAACTGGGTTGAGCCCTAGAACTCCAATGCCAAAGATGAATGCATTATTTTCCCTATAGGCTGAGGACATGGCTTCCAAAAGACTGAGGTTTGGAGCCCCAGGCTTCTTGCCCAGTGTACATAAAAGCACTTTGCAAACTTTAAAATACTATAGAAATTATTGTTATACTATCATCGTCAATATTGTTGTAACTAAAGGAGGTGCTGATATCCAAACTGACATCTCTTCCTTGCCACCCCACTATCAAAATAGTCTTCCTTGTATGCTATCCCTCTAGGGTTGGTAGGTTAGTCTGAAAAAAAGCATAGAAAAGTTCTTCTGAGTCATAAATATTCAGTGCTGAAAAATCTTGAGGGAAATTACTGATCTTTGTCTTTTTATTACACTACCAGCTTTATTGAATAATTGGCCACTAAGTTCAATTTCTTATGATTCTTGCATAGCTACTCTTTTATGCTGACCTCCTTTTGTATTCTTCTAAAAAAATTTTATAGTATTTTTTCTTTATCTAATAGTTAAATGAAAGATTAAAACTGACAGCAATCTTCCAAGTATTCATGAATATTTCAATGTTGAAAATATATTTCTGGCTCAGATTCTTAAAATCTAACCACTGCTCACTAATGTTCCGACTCCTTAAGAGTCTGGCCAACATGGCGGATGTTCTAATAAACCTTGTCTTTGGCTGAAAAAATATATATATTTCCAAAATTAACTGTAATTAGATGAATTATAAGTAATTCAGAGTTAAGAAAATGGGACATAATACAATATAGAATTGAATTATTATCAGAAACACACTAATTTTTATGTTATATTAGTTACAAAAGACCCACACAGTCCTGAACCACCACATTAAAGAGAAGATGAGTACTATTATTTTTGGGAGAGACCGTAGGAAAATTGTTATGGATATTTTTTACTCAGAGAAAATTATTCAAGTGCACTTTCTGCCTTTGAAATATCCTGGAAAACTCAGGAGGTGAGTAGCAATGGTTGTGAAATTATGATCCCATACTTAAAATTTCAAGTAGAGTTGTCCAATTTTTTTGTTTTTGTTCTACTGAAATTTCAATTTAATATTGGTAAAGCCAAGAGCGATGGTATGTATCTATCACCTCTTTCTATATGGATGCTTTTGGAAGAGCCTCTGGGAGTATACCTAAAGGCTTCTGTCACTAGCAGTCATAGTGAACACTTTTGGGATGCTCAGATGTATTCATGATGGTTATGAAAGATGGCAGTAGTCAAAATGTTACAGTCACATATTAGATAATGAGTGTAAAATAAGCTCTTGTAATAAAAATGCATAATAATTTTTAAAAGCACCATTCCTTTTCTTCACCTTTTCAGTGACTTCTGAAATGATTCTTTTTGACTGCTTCAGCAAATTAATGTATTGAGCTAGTCATCATAATTTTAGTAGTCATCGTTTTTTGTGTTGCTTGTTTTTGGTCTAGATCTTTGTTTCTTTGTTTTAGGGGGAGAAGAAACTTCTCCCAGTGCTGGTTGACAATTGTTTTGCAACGTATAGCCTTAGAGAGTTCCCTGGGGGTGCTGAGGAATCAAGCGATTTGACCAGAGACACACAACTAGTATGTGTTAAGGATGGGGCTTGGCATGACTCCAAGGTCAGCCCATTGACCATTGTACCACATGCCCTCTCAATGCTTTGTTAGTTAAAGTAATAGTTTACTTATTTAAATTATCTTCTTAAACACTGAAGGTTATGGTCCCAGTATTCCACAGTCTTGTTATCTCAATAAGCTTCCTCCTGATAGGTGGTAAGTATCCCTATCAAATGAAGCTTGGCTTTCTTTTGTTAGACTTGGTATTACAGATGTATAAGCTAGAAAGGACTTTAAGTCATCTATTTCACAGATCTTATTTCACAGATAAGGAAACCACGGTTTATTGAGGTCAAATGACTGGTTTAAAGTCATACAGGAAGTAAATGAGCTAGAGCTAGTATTCAAACCCAGGTTCCCTGACTCTAAATCATGTGCGGTTTCCACAGTATTACATTGCCTCCTCCTTAATAGGTGTCTTTGATAGAATCATAAATAGTGTTGGAAGATATTTTAGAAATCATCTCAGCCAACCTCCCACCAAGTGGGACCCTGGCAAATTGTCATCTTGCCTTGGCTGAAACACATGTAGTCATGGGGAACTCACCACTCAACCCAGAAAACAATGCTCCAGCTCCGTTCACTTGTATCAGCCTGCTCTTGTTCCTAATGAAGCTTGGTACTGAAAGCATTTCTCTTGAAGAGCGTAAGGCTGATTCCTCCTTATTAGCTGAGAACTAGGGGTATCAGAATATTTTTGATGGTATATACCATACTTAAATGTTTTCCAGTTACAGGAAAATGTTGTGTGCATAATCACCCCCTGAAGATCTTGCCTATCCTTTGTTGGAGCTTTGCAGTGAATTTTCTCAGACTATCCCTAAAGGTGTCCTGTGACCTTCATGACTGCATTTTGGCCTGGTAACCCTGAGGCAGGCGGGAAATGCTTACTGCTAAGGCAAAATCATTTGGATGATTTGTCTGTGAATTGTGCTCTCACTACTCATGTCTTTGGTTCATGATGGAGTGGAACAGTATAAATCTGTGTTACTTGGTTTTCTGCACTGATGACTATTAGCAACCGGCACATAATGGCACAACAGTGGGCATAGTCTTGACTCTTTCTATATCGACATTCTCTGAACTAAAGTTGGCAGCCAGCATTTTCATTTCTCTCACATGCTAATCATTAACCTCATGTGTCACACCCCTGCAAAGCACTTCTGACACCATTTCGTGACATCCACGAAATCTGATCATGTTGGCCAATGATGTCTCCAATGCTGTTGTACCCTAGCAGGCTTGTCAAGTCCAGGGTATTCTGCCGAAGGAATGGATCATTTCTCATGTGAATGTCTTAAAATCAGGCAAGCACAGCCTTAACAGTGTTATTTTAGCAGAGACATAGTGCATTTGTTTTCATTCTAGTCCTGGGGACTGTGACCTTTCTCTCTTTTTCATTTTCTAGCCTAGTCCTTCAAACACATAATTAAGAAAGAGTGAGTGACCCAAGGTTCTTTGGCCACTGCTTTGCTACTTTCCCAGGATTACGAGAAGTTACTGTCACCAGAGTCAGTGTTATTGTGTTACTTTTCCCCTCAATTTGTGTCAGGACTTGTAATTATTGTACATTAATTACTTCCCTTCTCACAATCTGTGATCCAGCCAAACTGACCTTCTTGGTGTTCCTTAATACAAAATACTTTATCTCCCATTGCTATACCTTTGCAGTGGCTTGTCCCTTGTGCCTGGAATGCATTCTCATTTCTGCCTTCTCGAATCTCTTATTTTCTTCAAAATTCTTTTTGAGACACTTTCTACATGAAGATTTCCAGATTTCCCTTGGCTGCTAGTGCTCTCCCCTCAAAAAATTTACAGTGAATTTATTTTGCATATCCTTATTTATTTATTTGTATGTATATCCTTTATTTATATCCATATGTGTGTGTACATATATATATTATATATATAATATATATTATATATATATATAATATATATATATAATATATATATATAATATATATATATATTCTCTTCCCTGATAGAATGAAAACTGCTTGAGGGCAGAGAGTGTTTATTTTTGTCATTTCCTCCCCTTCCTTACACACTTCCACATTTGGGTACATTCTTTTATCTTATGATCTTTTATCATTATGTGTTTCCATCTGCCTTCCAAAACCTAACCCTGTTCTTCATCCTCCCCATGACCTCCAGTTCCACCATCCCTCAGTCATCACCCCTGCACTAGCTATACTGTCCTCCCTTCCTTACCTTGACCCCTTGATGGACCAGTTCAACTTTATACAATCCGCCACAATCAAGTCTCTTGATTCCTTGTCCTAGTACTGATCATGCCTTGCCAAACCTCAGCCTTGGATTACTGCCACCACCTACTACCTTTTCTCCTATTCATTTAAAATTTTAAAATCTCAAGGGATTTTAAAATCCTATCCCTCTGCAATTTATGTTCAGCTCACTTACAAAGGCCTTAGATGTCTGGGGCTCAGGAGGAACTTTTCATGGAGATGGAGAAAAAGTATGAAACCATGTTGACTGGGTCCACTACGAAATTATTTTACATAATCTCAACTGGGCCCTAATGGCAGCAAGGCAGTCCTTTTATATCTTCCTAATCAATTCACTATCCCACTTACCATGACATCTATTCCAAAACTCTAGAAAGTACTATATTGTCTCATATTTGATGACTAGAGAAAAATCATTCGGTATACTGAATTAATTTAAGCTCAGGAATTTCTTTTAAACAAGGTCTAATAATTGCCATACTACACAATTATTTCATACTTATATTTTGCTTTGTTAAACTAAGGATGAGTTGAATTTAGTAAATATTAAGCAGCTACCATGTTAAAAGCATCAGACAAAGCCCTGGGAATACACAGGCAGAACAAAAAACAGTCCTTCCTCTCAAGGAATTTTACATTGTAATGAGAGAATAAAACAAATAAGTGCAAGATAATTTGAGAAGAGAAAGAGCACTCACAATCTGGGCGATCAAGAAAGACATCTTGCCCTAAGTGACATCTTGAAGGAGGCTAAGGATTCTGAGGGCAGGTGAAGAGTGACTACATCCCAGGGCTGTGGGACCAGCCCATGCAAAGACATTGAGGCAGGTGAAGAAATGCCAACTCTAGGAAACAGCAAAAAAAAAAAAAAAGTTTGGCTAAAAAGTATAATTAGATGAAGTATGTCTGAAAAGAGAAGCAGAAGCCAGGTTGTGAAAGATTTCGAATAGCGAACTAAGAACTTAGTGTTTTATCTTAGAGGCAAAGCTAGGCAACAAGCATTTATTAGGTGCTTACTGGCATTGTGCTAAGCACTAGGTATACCAATATAAATAAAAAGATAGTCCCTACCTTCAAGGAGCTTACATTCTAATGGGGGGAAGGCGACACAGAAAAGAGAGCTGAAAAGGGTATGGGGAGTGGGGGTGGGGTAAAAGTTAGCTACAGAGAGGCATGGTGTCCAAGTCTAGCACTAAAAAGCATGAGCAGCAGGGGAATGAAGATTGGCTGGCTTGGACCTCTCCCCAGAATCAGTGCCCCAGGAGGAACTCAACAATGTGAGAAGAGGGCCTGCCTGGCACAGGGATGTTTCAGGGTGAAGGGGTCCCAGGAGCTAAGGGAAGTTCCATGGCAAGGTGGCAGCTGAAGCATGGTGGCAAAGTCCAGAAAGAATTCGAGGCAGTGGGAAACAATGGAAATTTCTTGATCAGGAAAATAGCCTTGTCAAACTAAGAAGCTTATTTTGGCAACTGTTGGGAAGGTGGATTGGAAAGACTAGAAAGGAGAGACTAGAGTAAGGAGACAACTTAGGGAGGCTATTGCAATAGTCCAGGTGAGAGATGATGAGGGTCAGTACTAAGGTCCTGGACGTGTGAAATGAAGGCTAGGCATGGATGAAGAGCTATTTCCAAGATAGATTGACCAGACTTGGCAACTGATTGAATGTGAGAGGGGAGGGAGAATTGAGTCTAACACAGGTTTTGAACTTGAATGACTAGAATGATGCTGATTCCCCAAACAAAAATATGAAATTGTGTATGATTTAAGGAACAGGTTGAAGAAAAGAAGATAATGATTTCTGTGAGTCTGAAAAGCCTACCATACTTGCATAGGTTCTCAGATCAACTTGTACTACAGTGTCTACCTCCTCAACAGGTTTTTCCATCTCTACTACCCCCCACCTCAATCCTTCCCTAACACCATTGTCTTGTGGGCAAGTCACTCCTACGCTCAAAACAAACCTATTACTTCTCAGGGCAGATATGGGAAAATCTATTTAGGAGGCCAGGTGGTAATAAGAACTTGTATCAGGACATGGCAGTGAGAAAAAAGAAGAGGGTACCGATGCAGGTATTATGTTGCTGAGGCATCATGGATGGTCACCAATTAGATCTAAAAGGTGAGGGACAGAAAAGAGGCAAAGATTAACATCAAAATTTCAAAGCTGGGAGAATGTTTGAATTCCAATGTCATAGCCAAAAATAATGAAGTCAAAAGGAAAATAATTTAAGATCTAAGGGGAAAGGTCATAAACTCATTTTTGGACATGTTAAGTTTGAGGTTTTGGGTGACAAATACAGATGGGGATGTTCTATATGTCTGGGGCTCAAGGGCAAAGTTGGAGCTAGAATTATAGTTATAACAGCTGAGTGTGAGAGGTTTACCAAACACCTTCTACATGTGAGTTCTTTAATTTGACCCTCATAACAACTCTGTGAAGTAGGCCCTATAGGTGTTATCATCCCTGTTTTACAAATTAGGAAACTGAGGCTCAGAGATGTTAAAGGACTTGTTCATGATCATATGACTACAAAATGTCTTCCTGACTCCAAACCTAACTTCCCCTTTTTCCCTTTCTCCTCCTTTTCTCCCCCCCACCTCCAATCTGGACCCAGTCCCCCACTGAATTAGAGGTGAGTTTGAGCCAGAACTTCTCAGGCTTCTGAAAGGGTGTAAGGCCCTCACTACCTCATAGCACTGACTGATGAGTTGGCTCACAAGGTTGACGGTGCATGCCTGAATGGTATTTCATTCTTAAACACTGCAATGTGGAATGTGAAAGAGAATTCCAAGCAGGGCTGACAACTTTCCAAAGGCTCTGGTCTGCTTCCAGCTTTTTGTAGACTTGAAGCCTCTTTAGTCTCCTCTCAGCCTTCACTTCTCCAAAATAAATAATCTGACTTCTTTTTTACCTTTCGTTAGACATTCTACTTTTCAGTGCTCTCTCTCTCTCTCGTTCAATTTAATCTCACTCTTAAGTGGCAGAGCCCAGTGCTTTAGTAAGAGTTTAAGCAGGATGAACTAGTATGAAGACCACCCCATATGGCCTGTTCAGAGTCATGTTGTTAGAGTCACAGTTATTTTTTGAACTACATGCTTTTAAACTGGTTCATGTTTGACTTTTGTTATACTGTAACCCCTGAATTTTTTTTGTTGCCACAATTTCAAATAGCTACTCATAGTCCTTCTTGGATATCTGTGATTTGGTTTACCCCTCACAAATTTCGATGACAATGATGATTGTTTTGATAAACCTGTAGCCAATTGGCTTATTTCAGGATTCATGTTTATACTTGATTTCATTTCCCTTCCAAAAATATTCTGAAGAACACTATAGTGGAAAAAACACTGCCTCTTGAGTCAGAGGACCTGAGTTCAAATCTTGCCACTGATACTGATGTCAACAAATCACATAATTCCCCTGGACCTCAGTTTCCACCTCTGTAAAATAAAAGGTCCAGACCAAATGACCTCTATGGTTCTTTCAGCATCATGCCCATGATCCTGTGATACTTTCGCAGCTTTGTCTCTTGAATTGCCTTGAAAGGCAAGCCATTAAGATTCCCTTTGCCCGAGTTTTCTGATTCAGTTGTTACTTCTTCAATTCTGGCTCTTTCCCCTTGGTTCTTTTAACTTTGAATGTAGTCCTCTACTCATTTCAAAAGGTGTCAAGAACTTTCTCATTAAGTTATAACTCTCTATGATGCCCAGAGGTGAGGACTTTCTGCTTCCCTACTCAGAAAAAGTCTAACTGAACATAGGGAGATGAGATGAGAGAATGGGGAAAAGAATGGGAACTGCGCAGTTGATTGTATCTGACACAATAACAGGAATTAGTAGACACTCCAGATATGATATGTTGTGAGCAAGGAGCCAGAATTTTGGAGAGGAAGAAGAATAACAATAAGTCAGATAAAGAATTTGTTACAGTAGCCATTCCATTAAACCCTGACTTACATGATGGTCAACTTTCTAAGAAATTTAGGTTTTGTTGTGTAACTGAAAGAGTATTAAATGTATGATTTAGATTTGCAGGTGTTATATTAATACTTACAATTTGCACCTGAAAATAATGTATACATTTGTACCCTCTATTTATGAGTTGGTTGCAGCATATGGTTGATGGAAAGAGGCTTGGAGTCAGAAGACCCGATTTCAAGTCTCAACTTCAGTATTTACTAACTCTGTGATCCTTAGAAAATCACTTACTCTCACTTTGCCTCGGTTTTCTCATCTTAAGATGGTGGTGATGCAGTACTTGAAGTATCTACCTTAGGGATTTGTTGTGAGGAAAGCACTTTGTTAACCTGATAGCACTATAGATATGTGATCTGTTGTTTTAGGTCTAGTAGAAATGGTGCTATTAGGAAAATACATGTCCTGTGATGCTGTAGACTGAAAAAGCACCCCCGCGCCCCCCCCAAAAAAAAGTAAGGAAGAGGGGGAAGAGAAGTTTTCAAGGGAATGGCAGATGTAGGTAGAAGTTATCTTTTAGGGCAAGCAATGGAAGGTTCCTAAACCAGAGTAGGATTTGCAGGTTCTAGGCTAGGCAGGAATACAAAAGTAATGTATTGGTGAACAGAAGTACCTGAGGCTTTCTGAACCACATGACATCCATGGAAGTTGTACTAACCTGATTGGATTGTGAAGATGAACAAGGGTCTGATGGACACAGAGTTGAGTATAATGACTTAACTACAAAGTGTACTGAGACTGAGGGTGCAGAAATGACAGGGACATTGCCTCAGAAGTACCTGGCCTGTCTAACCAATATTCAAGCTGTCATAGAATGTCCCTTGGCCAGAAGGCTTCTCATGTACCTCAGCTGTATCTATTAGCTCAAGGCTTTGTGCTATTTTTGAGACAGCCTAGTGCTCAGATCAAAGAATGTATTAAGTTGTACTGTATGCAGTTATAATATATAACTATATAATATATATAATCCATATGTGTGTATGGGTTAAATTGAAAGTAACTATATTATATGTAATTTAATGAATCTTGTATAATATGTACCTAAAACCTATGCATGTATACCCAGTTTACTTTACAGAGGCAACAAATTTTTTAACCAGAGGAGAATGTAGTGGATATGACAATGTCATTTAAAAACTACATTTTCCAGAATACTATGGCCAGATAGTGTTTGGCAGAAAACACTAAGCAAATGTGTCTAAGAGAATAAAGAACCATATAGAATGAAAAGGGATAGAGAGAAGCTTCTGGGAGAATGGCAGATACAGGAAGCAGTTGTCTTTGAGGCAAATAATAGGTTCCTAAAACGAACTAGGATCCACAGAGACCCTCTTTATTCACAGCCCTCCCCCACCCCACACCCCCCTCCAAAAAAAAAAAACTCCTCTTAGGTTTACGTTGATAGTGATGCTGAAAGAGAAAAGAACAGGGGCTACAGTAGCCCACATAATGATCCTTATTCCCCTGAATTTTTAAAAGATATTTAAGCTTCCAATTTGAAATCTTTTTTTTAATTAGTAAATTTATTTATTTTTAGTTTTCAACATTTACTTCCACAAGATTTTGAGTTCCAAATTTTCACCCCATCTCACCCCTCCCCCACCCCAAGATGGCAAGCATTCTGAATATCCCTTCCTCTAATCTGCCCTCCCTTCTATCTCTCCTCCCCTTCTCTTATTCCCTTCACCTTCTATTTTCCTGTAGGACAGGATAGATTTCTGTACCCCATTTCCTGTATCTCTTATTTCCCAGTTGTATGTGAAAACATTTTTTTAAACATGTGTTTTTAAAACTTAGGGTTCCAAATTTTCTCCCTTCCTCCCTCCCCACCCAACCTCATTGAAAAGGCAAGCAACTCAAGATAGGTTATACATGTGCAGTTATGCAAAACACTTCCATAGTTGACATGCTGTGAAAAACTAACTCTATTTCCCTTAATCCTATCCTGCCCTCCCTCACTTATTCTATTCTTTCTCTTGACCCTGTCCCTCCTCAGAAGTATTTGCTTCTGATTACCCCCTTTCCCAATCTGCCCTCCTCTCTATCATCCTTCTACTCTCTTGTCCCCTTTCTCCCCTATTTTCCTGTAGGGTAAGACAGATTTCCATACCCAATTGAGTGTGTATGTTATTCCCTCCTTTAGTCAAATCCTATGAGAATAAGATTGACTCATTCCCTCTCACCTTCCCTCGTTTCCCCTCCACTGTAAGAGCCTTTTCTTTTCTGTTTTTTTGTGAGATAATTTACCCTGTTTTACCTCTCCCTTTCTCCTTCTCTTAGTATAATCCTCTCTTACCCCTTAATTTTATTCTCCAGATATGACCCCTTCATCTTCAACTTGCCCTGTGCCCTCTATCTATCTATCTATCTATCTATCTATCTATTTATCTATCTATCTATCTATCTATCTATCTATCTATCTATCTATCTATACATACACATAATTTTTTCCCTCCAACTACCCTAAAACTGACAAAGGTCTCATGAGTTACAAACATCATCTTTCCATGCAGGAATGTAAACAGTTCAACCTTAATAAGTCTCTTATGATTTCTCTTTCCTGTTTACCTCTTCATGTTCCACTTGAATCTTGTATTTGAAAGTCAAATTTTCTATTCAGCTCTGGTTTTTTCACCAAGAATGTTTGAAAGTCCTCTATTTCACTGAATAACCATTTTTTTCCCCTGAAGGACTATACTCAGTTTTGCTGGGTAGGTGATTCTTGGTTGTAATCCTATCTCCTTTGCCCTCCAGAATATATTCCATGCCCTGCAGTCCCTTAATGTAGAAGCTGCTAAATCTTGTGTTATCCTCATGGTGTTTCCACAATATTTGAATTGCTCCTTTTTGGCTGGTTGCAATATTTTCTCCTTGACCTAGGCACTCTGGAATTTGGTTATAATATTCCTAGGAGTTTTCCTTTGGGGATCTCTTTCAGGAGGAGATGGGTAGATTCTTTCAATTTCTATTTTGCCCTCTGGTTCTAAAATATCAGGGCAGTTTTCCTTGATTATTTCTTGAAAGATGATGTCTAGGCTCTTTTTTTGATCATGGCTTTCAGATAGTCCAATAATTTTTAAATTCTCTCTTCTGGGTCTATTTTCCAAGTCAGTTGTTTTTCCAATGAGGTATTTCACATTGTTTTCTAATTTTTCATTCTTTTGGATTTGTTTTACAGTGTCTTGATTTCTCATAAAGTCACTAGCTTCCAATTGCTCTATTCTAATTTTTAAGGAAATATTTTCTTCAGTAATCTTTTGGACTTTCTTTTCCATTTGGCCAATTTTGCTTTTTAGGGCATTCTTCTCCTCATTGGCTTTTTGGACCTCTTTTGCCATTTGGGTTAGGCTATTTTTTAAGGTGTTATTTTCTTCAGTATTTTTTGGGGTCTCCTTTAGGAAGCTGTTGACTTGTTTTTCATGATTTTCTTGCATCACTCTCATTTCTCTTCCCAATTTTTCCTCTACTTCTCTTACTTGCTTCTCAAAATCCCTTTTGAGCTCTTCCAAGGCCTGGGACCAATTCATATTTTTCTTGGAGGCTTTGGATGTAGGAGCTTTTACTTTGTTGTGTTCTTCTGGTTGTATGTTTTGATATTCTTTGTTACCAAAGTAAGATAATATAGTCTGACTCTTTTTTCACTGCTTACTCATGATCCTGGCCAATTACTTGAGTTTTAAACTCTTTGTTAAGGTAAGAATCTGCTTCCAATGTGGAGAATGTACCGTCCCAAGCTTTGGGGGTTTGTACAGCTGTTTTCAGAGATACTTCTAGAGCCCTGTAAATTTTCAGTTCTTCCAAAGTGGTATGATAAGGGGCAAGGTGTTTCCTCTCCACCACCACAACAAGCTCCACCACACCAGCACTCCTCCTTGCCCCAGGACCATCCCTCAGAACTGTGACCCAGATCCAAGCACCGGTAAAGCAAGAGATTCCTGCCTCAGCACTGGCAAAGAGATCCTTGCAATCCCCCTCTGATCAGCCACTTGATTCCCCCTCAGTCTGTGGGCCAGAAGCTCAGAAGGCAGCTGAGACCTAGTTCCTTCTCTCCCCGTAGTCACAGACTTTTCCCACTGACCTTCTAAGTTGTCTTTGGCATTCGTGGGTTGAGAAGTCTGGAAACCACCACAGCTGCCTGTGATTCAGTCCTCTGAGGCCTGCTCCAGGGTCGCTGTGGCCTGCGCACCCACGCCGAACTGCGCTCCTCTCCCCACCGGCACGATATACCTTTCTGATCAACCATCCAGGTTGTCTTGAGTTGGAAATTTGTTTCACTCTATCTTTTTGTGGGTTCTGCTGCTTTAGAATTTGTTTAGAGCCATTTTTTTTACAGGTATTTGGAGGGGTTTGGGAGAGAGCTCAAGCAAGTCACTGCTTTCACTCCACCATCTTCCTAATTTGAAATCTTAAAGGAAAAGAAATTAAAAGTATAGATCCCATCTTCAAATAAATCACTTAAAAATCACCTCTCCTTACTTATCATAGAAATGTTCACACACAACAGAAACTGGCAAAATAAGGGAGAGTTGTCAAATCTATATTTCAGTTAATATTGACATTAATTGCCTTGTAACTCTAGACAAATCATTGTCCTTGGATGAGCATCTCAAAGATTAGGAAGGATTGCTGAAAATGGACTCAAAGCAAGACCTAAATACTGGGGAAGTTCCTTTTCTACCTGTCACCTCCTCTGTCTACAATCCCACTGTTTGCTGGTTACAGTGAAAACATCAGAGTGAAGTGGGAAATCTTTCAGCTGTTTGGGTTGCATAACTGCTAATTACCCTGAGACCTGGCTTCACATTTGTATTGTAGTGGCCAGTTAATATTTTCCATATAACCTTCCAAAGTGAAATAAAATGGATTAAGTTTCAGGATAGTGTTTGTTAGAACTATAATCGGTAATTTTGATGCCTGTGGCAAGCAGCAAAGAACATACTCTCAAGTTATCTTTACAATTTGTGATTTTTAAACTAATAGAAATAATGGAGACAAGTTCAACTGAAAGGGAGGGAAAATAATGGAAGAGAAGGTATATTTTCATGTTACAGATATATATGTAAACATGTATGTATCTATATATACACATATATCTATGTATATATACATACATACACACACACACACACACACATAGAGAGAGAGAGAGAAGAGAGAGTGCAAAACACTTTATAATTTTCCCCTCACAATAACTCTGGGAGGCAGGTGTGATTATTAACCCCGTTTTACAGATGAAGAAAGTGAGGCAAACGGGTAAAGCAATTTGCTTGGGTCACACAGACGGTGATATGAGGCCAGATTTGAACTTAGGCCTTCCTGACTCCAAGTCCAACACCCTATCAATTGTACTATCCAGCTGCCTCTTACAAATAGGTTGAATTTGCGATTGGCTTTTTCCTAGGAGATATAGCATCTGGTTCTTTAAATTCCCATCTGGGAAGTTTATCATTTGGAAGAAATTGAATGAAGAGCGAATGGTATTTTGCTTTTTTCTTATAGCCAAAGTATTGAAATCCCATGGTGGTGAAATGCAATGGCCTCTAGCTTAGGAGCAAAGGCAGAGAAGCCAGGGCAACTTTGACTCAGCTGAGAAGGATCTATTATTTCTTCCATCCTGCCCTGCCCCCAGGGTGGATGAACCCTTTGCCAGCCTCATTTGATAACTGTAGGGAGACCAGAGAATTTCCAAAACAAACACTTACAGAGGCTGTATTCTTTCAGGACTCCATTCTAAGAACCATTGTACATTGGACTGTGTTTTATTCTGAGGTTCTCCCATCTGTCTGTCTGTCTGCCTCTCTCTCTCTCTCTCTCTCTCACACACACACACACACACACACACACACACACACACACACACACACACACACACACACACACTCATACCCTCATACCCCCAATCCAGCAAAAAAAAAAATACTAAGTGCTTCTAAGGAACTTTGACTCTGGCATGGAATGATCAAAGTATTTATTTGTAGGGTGAAAGGAGTCTATTAAAAAATAAATCTCCTGGAAACATGCCTGGAATGTTGCTATAAACAGTATATTGTCTTCTTGTCCTTGTTCATCATGTTTATGATGGTAGATAAAGTGATTCCATTTTCCTTTGATTAAAAAGCTCAAGCTAGGACAGGATTTGGGTTGGTACAACAAGGTCAATTCCCGGAAGCCTTGCAGGTGATAATGCTTCAAAAAAAAAAAAGAACAGCTGTCCCTGAATTCTGTCACAGCCCAGGCTCATTTCAAATGTTTATGAGAGTTTTTCCAAAGGGATCTGTGTCCAAGCTAAAATTAAATGTATTATCATTATACTAAGAAATCCAAGATTGCTAAAGTTCCAGATTCTCTTTGAATGCGTTCAGTCAAAAAAGAAAGAAAGACTTATCAATGTCCCAATGCTGCCATTGTGATTACTTCTGTTACATTCTTATCAAGTTTAAAATTGTCATTTTAGTTGCTAACTTTACATCACAGTTTGAATGGTCTGCTAAAGATGCAAATGACAATCACCATTCTATTATTATTGTGCTTTGTCCAAAATTCATTATGAAGAGTCTAATGTTAAATTGAGCATTGTTTTTTAAATTTTTAGGTTGCTGTACACCATAATAGAAAGCTAAGTACATGTCTGGGTGTGTGTTTAAAGGCCAAGGACTTTTTTGAACAGGAAATATTGGGCCTTGATAAAGTAAATAAGTTGAAACTCGATTCAACAAGTACTTATTAAGTGCCTACTGTGTTCAAAGCACTGTACTGACATTGTGTGATGATCAACTATGATAGACTTAGCTCTTCTCAGCAGTACAGTGATCCAAGACAATTCCAAAAGGCTCATGCTTTGAAATGCTATCCACATCCAGAGCAAGAACTATGGAGTCTAAATGCAGACTGAAGCATACTATTTTCACTTTTTGTTTTTTTTTTTCTTTGTGGTTTTTCCCTTGTTCTATTTCTTCTTTTACAACATGACTAGTGTGGAAATATGTTTAACATGATTGCACATGTATGACCTATATCAAATTGCTTGCTGTCTTGGGGAGGGAGAAGGGAAGGGAGAAAAATTTGGAACTCAAAATCTTATAAAAAATGAATGTTGAAAACTATCTTTACACATAATTGGAAAAAATAAAATATTATTTACACACACAAAAAAGGCACTGTGCTAGATGCTGAGATATAAAGGAAAAAAATGAAACCATCCCTGCCCTCAAGGAGCTTCCATTCTAATGTCTTTAAAGTTTCTGTTTTGGAGATAATTTCACTGAATTTCTCCTACTGCCTCAAACAAGATGAAGCATTACTTAATTTTTTGAAGCTCTTTTTCTTCTCTATACCAACATTAGCACCCAGGAAATAGAATTTTATGTGAATGGGAAGATTCACGGGCCACTCTTCTGTTTCTGTCTCTGCAGCTTTTGGAAAGAACCAACAACAGCTTTGAGGAATCTGACTCCAGTGCCACGAAGAGCCCGCTGCACTTAGCTGTAAGTGAAATAATATCTGAAGCTTTGCCTGTCACAAACAACTAGACATTTTTTTTTCAGGCTTTTAAAATTAATGAAACCTAAAACTATGTTTTAATAGAAGGAATGAAACTTTTAAGATGGCATCTCGTGAAAAACTAAATACTTGAGATGTCGAATAACGAAATAATGTTAAATATTCAGTATTAAAATTAATCCTTTACACATGTATATACATGAGTACATGTGTATGCACATGTGCACGCGCACACACACACATGCACACACACATATATACATGCATGTGTGCATGTGTGTAAAACAAAGTTAGATAGACATTGTGGCATAGTGGATAGAGAGTTACCAATACAGCTAGCAGAATCTGGTTTCAAGTCCTACCTTTGACTGTATGACTCTGGGTAATTCATTTAACTCTAGACAATTCTGTAAGTTAATGAGAAGGTGCTAACTTGCATTTTTAGAGGGAGTTTCCTTCCTTTGGAGTTCCTTTACCAATGTTAATGCTGGCCAATTCCCTATATTTTTGAAGGTTTAACGTAGGTGTGAACTCACAGAAACTGGCTTGTACAAAGACTAGTACAATTAATTTTTTGTGCTTAAACACTCAAACACTTGTACCCAAATACTCACTGTCTGGGAGGTGTCAGCTCCAACACTCAGAACATGCACAACGTGTTCCAGTACAAATTTGTGAGAATAAGATGAGATATATATGTTTGGAGAAGCTTTGTTTGTCCTACTAGTTAAAAGCAGAGTTTCAAAAGTGAGCTGCAAATCTCATTGCTCATACCAGTTCTTACCATGGAACTGTTGTCTCACTTGTACCCTATAAGGTTCTTCGCCATCCAGCCCAGGTCAATAGAGTTTTCCCTTCGGGTTCCTAACTGCTACCACCTTCTCTCCATGTCTTTATTTCCTTATTCCCAGCTGGCCACAGAAAAGGAAATGGCTTCTTTATCTCCAAATAACACATAACCCTTCTCAAGTTTTTGTTCATTAATGGGTTTAGTTTAATGCCTTCTCCATTGATTTTTTTTTTCTTTTTGGAGACTGAGCCTCTCTAGTTCTTCCAGGCTGCAAGTGTGTGAGGGTAGTGGACACTCCTGGACACAGTCCCACTGTTTACCAGCACGGAAGTTTTGGCCTTCTATGTTTCTGACCTGGGCCCATTTACCTCTCCTTAGGCAGCCTTTTGACCTTTTTTGCCCAGGGTCTCACCATACTGATGCCAAGCATTCTCTGTCCTGAGATTTAATTCCTCATTATTAATTGCCTGTTGGACATTTCAAACAAGATGTCTTAGTGATATCTGGAGCTTATTGTGTCCAATACAGAACTTATTCTCTTTCTTCATAGACCCAACTCTTTTCCAAAACGTCTAGATTTCTATCAAAGGTTTCATCATTCTTCTCTCTTGTTTTTCTATCCATTCCTCACCCCCTAACCTGCTTTAATTCCATGTTATATCATTTCTCCATTCTTGCTTACACTGAAGGAAATCAAGAAGGGAAAGAAGCAAAATTAAGGAGGACAGCCAGTTTGTTCAGGGGCTATTTGGATGTTACATGCCAACTGTAAAAGAAGGAATCTTTAGTTCTCTGTCTAGATTCTCCCTTATCTGACCTCTGTCTGATAAAAGGAAATAAAAACACTCACTGGGATAACTCATATGTCTTTGGTATGGGTGGCAGAAAGGGGAAAACTGTCTAATCCTCTAGGTATACTAGTCACTCAGAATGTGCTTTTCAGGTTAACTGGCCCCAGCAAGTGAAATGGTTGGATGGCCCTGTGCTTAGTAAAACCCAAAGATTGGTATAGGCAATTTAATAACAACTTTGAATGACTAGCTCATTTTGACTATTATACTCAATTAACTACAAAAGGACACATGAAGGAAGATGCTATCTCCATCTAGAAAATGAAGTGATAAATAGAAATATGTATAGAATGGTTTGACATATATGATATATATATATACACATACAAAATTTTCATTTATACATATGTGTATGTATGTATGTATATATGTATATAGATATAGATACACACATATTTGTGTCTAATGATAGCTATCTCTAGGGTGAGGGGGAAGGGAAGAAAAAAGGGAAAAAAAACCCAAAAGACTAGGAAAGGGAAAAGGGGCATGATTATGTATTTATATTAATATGCACAGCCCCTAGAATAATATCTCATTCATTCATTCATTCATCAGCTATTTAGTGAGTATTGTGCTAAGTTTAAGAAGATTGAGGAGGTATAGAATGACTAAGATACATGCCTAAACCTCACAAAGCTTAGTAGTATATATTAAAATATTTAGATATGTAATCTGAATTGAATGCAAATAAACACTTAGAATTGAGGGCATGATTATTGGGTAGTCATCTATTTGACAAGCATTTATTATATATCTTCTGTGGGCAGAACACTGTGCTAGCTGTTAGTGGGTGATACAAAATGTGAATAAGACTGAGTCCCTGACCTTGTAAAGCTTATATTATAGTTGAACGAATGAACAAATGAATAAACAAATGCTTCAGGGGGGAGGAGAAAGGGCATTTGAGGAGTTCATTGGACATAGAAATACTGAAATTCTTTTTTGGCACCAGCTATTAGTGCCATCTTCCTTCTTGATATAGAGTTTCTAGGGCAGCTTTTCCTTTTATTCTAGTAGGGGTGGCTTTGGGAGGCATATAGAGTTACCATTCTCCTAAATAAATCATTAATGGTTATCATAGGACTCAATTTGGAAGGTTTGCTATTTGGAATGCCAATGCATAACTAGTGTGAAGTGACTAGGGCTTTATCCCCCAAGACATTAAAATCACTTGAAGTCCTGTAGCAACATAGAAAGGACAGGTAGGTGGCACAGTAGATAGAGTGCTGGACCTGAAGTCAGGAAGACTCATCTTCATGAGTTCAAATCTGGCCTCAGACACTAGTTGTCTGACCTTGGGCAAGACACTTAACTCTGTTTGCTTCAATTTGCTCATCTGTAAAATGGGCTAGAGAAGGAAATGGCAAACTACTCCAGTATCTTTGCCAAGAGAACCCCAGACAGGTTCACAAAGAGTCGGGACTGAAACAACTGGACAACAACAGCAGCATGGAAACTACATTCTAACCTAGTGAGCAAGAATAAGTAGCTAACATAGAAGCTACCACAGTGGAGGAGTAGGACATGTCTCCATGGTTTCCCCAGCCTTCACTCAGTTGCCCTGAGATCTCAGCCTCATGTGTGACCACTCCACTTACTCCTTTAACTGAGCACATACTTGACACCACTTAGTGTCCAGTATTTTCCTGAGCTGCAAAAATTACAGCTATATTAGCATGTGCTTTCTCTTAACTTTAAAGTAGAGTTAATATTCTTTACCTTGAAGTTAAGTGAATTCCAGAGTCTTCAAAACATTCATTATTTTTTCTCAGTTTTTTTTTAATCATTTAATAGCTTATGCTTAATGAACTTGAGATAGGGAGATGTACTGGAAAAATCAGTGGAGTGAAAGTAAGGAGACTTGGATACTTCTCCTGATTCTACTTTTAATTAACTTTGTGACCTTGGATAAGCCACACAATTTCTGATTTCCATCACACCCCTGAAAGCAAACAAAACCAATCTAACTATAATGTATTATGCTAACTTCCTTTGTATCCTGCATCCCCTGAATCTGCTTCTCCTTTTTACTCCTGTGTCTTTCCTTAATTGGCTTTAAATTGAACAGTTTAAAGCTGTGATATACAAAATATGTTGTTTCTTTTCTGGGTTAATTGTCTGTTTGCATCATCCCAGTACTAACCTTGGTAAAATTAACAGAAAAAATTTTTTTTACCTAAATGTTTATTATCTTTGTTATAGAGAATGATAAGAACAAAATCAAAAAAACTTTGCATAGTGAGAACCAGTATGTATCTTGAAATATGTTCAGATGTTTAAATATGTGAATGTTATTTCAGGTTGGGGACAGTGCCAAGTTTAGACATAAGCTAGGTGAAATTTGGGTTTCAATGTTAGTCTGTGTAAGTTTAAACTGCTTAAAATGCTGTCTTTTATTTTTGTTCCTATAATCCATTCAGATGCCAATGACTTCTCCAGAAGTTCACTTCAAAATGTCTGTAGTCCTTTTGTACTCTTTGAACAAGGGCACCTAGATGGAAAACCTTTCTTTTATCTTTAGACAATTTCAGTGTTTATCTTCTTGAAAGCATCATGTCTCCGTGGATCATAGGATCATAGATTTAGAGCTGGAAGGAACCCTAGAAACCATCTAGTCCAACCCGTCATTTTACAGATGAAGAAACTGAGGCCCAGGGAGGTTAAGTGATTTGCCTATGGTTACACAGCAAGTGTCAGAGCTTGGATTTGAGCCCAGGTCCCTTGACTCTCCAAATCCAATGCTCTTCCCTTTATGCCATGATGGCTTAAAATAGTGTATTTGAAGTCATGACCTTAGACCTTCAGGAATTTATTTTAGGACCTTTAAATGTCTTTAAAGGGAAAGACCATTCAACTAGAAGTAGCACTATAGCTATAAAAAAAATTTTCTTTTGGTCTGGAACAGCACAAATTATGTCCAGGGTAAACGGCATAAAATGTCCCTCATCAACTTTTAAAGCCCAGACGCAGGCTCCATGAATGAAGACTAGATTCAAGTGTGGGAAGAGGAGTGTTTGAGGGCACAGCTAGTGTGGGAAGGAGCTCACAAGGGATGTGGCCTCCAGGAGGAGAATGAGGAATATATGATTGGTTCCAATTTTAGCTAATTCTTTTTGATGACTGCATAATAAATTCTCTTGTTTTTTTTTAATGTTACTTAGAGACACCAGATGCTTTCACTGTCCTTGAAATTTGTTGTCATTGGCCAAAGCCACTGTTGACCCTCTCTAGTTACAGCTCTGCCTAGAAGTGACACGATCTAGATTCCAGCTCCCTCATACTAGCTACCTGACTCCCCATTTGTAGGCGTGTGGTTCACAATACCATAGAAGAAAAATTTTTTTAGAGTAAAGAAACACCTTCCCAAAAGATGGATATAGATTTTCATTTAGAATCCTAAATCAACAGATCCTCCCTTCTAAGCAGTTCTTGCTGGGCCTTTTTCTTCTTGTACTTCCAAAGGCACCCCCAACAGATGGTGAAGGAGAACAAGATGAAAACCTTCAGTTGGAGCAGCTAGGTGACAGCGGATAGAGCACCAGCCCAGGTGGACAGTGCAGAAAGGGAAGAGTCAAGGTTGAAAACCTGGGTTACTAAAAGAATAATGATGCCCTCTACAGAAGGAAGGGATTTAGGAAGTGAGTGGGATTTAGGGAAGGTAAGATATAATGAGTTCTGTTTTGGAAATGTGTTCCCTCAGGGGATGTTGTTCACAGTGAGAGGAGGAGGAGAGGGAGTGGTCCTAATATGTGTATCTGCTGAAGGAATTGTGATGAAGGCATTTTAAATCACTATCTAACCGTTAAATATTCAACTTAGATGGCTGTCTTCCTAGGTGTTTTGTTATTATAAAGATATATAATTAATAGATGTCACTAACAATATTCAAAAGCTGTCAGTTTACTAAATTGCGCTGCTTTGGGAGGGCTAGGCCTCGTCTGACTGAGCAGAGCTTATTCATGTCCTGTTTTAGGAGGCAGAGCTTTTTTTTTAAATAGGGTAATGCTTAGTGTAAATAATATTAGTACAGAGCTCCTAATTCCTATGGGCTCCTTTTGACACTATCATTTATTTAATCAGGCAGGGCCCTTTTGCCCTTTTAGCAAATAAGATCCTGTCCCAGAGGTAGTAAGGGCAGTTGTGGGCAGTGCAGAAAGCATGAATCTCGGCTGGCCAGACCTGTGCTACAGTTCATAATGGGCTTCTGTGCCTGGTGGGAGAGCCTGGAGAGAAGTTCTAGCTGCCATCATGGAGGCAGTTTGTGTAGTACATAGAACAATGGGCCTGGAGTCAGGAAGATGTAGGCTTAAGTCCTGTCTCAGCATATACGTGATGTGAGACCTCTGTCAGGTCACTCAACCTCTCAGCCTCAGTTTCTTCATTTGCAAAATGGCTATAATATTAACATCTAAGTCATGAGATTGTAATGAAGGTCAAATAAGATAATAACAAGACCGTACATTGTAAACCTTAAAGTGCTATATAAAAGCCATTGTTACTATGAACAGGTTCTCTTCTCTCCTTCCTTCCCCTTTCTTTCTCCCTGTTTTCTTCACTCTTTATTTGGGTCTTTTTTCCCCTTTTTCCTCTCTATTCATGGGCCTCCTCTTTCAATGAGATAGGTCAGGGCTCAAGTCCATTTTCATTAGATTTTTCTCATTGGAGGAAATTGATTGCTCCATGCTCTATGCCTTAGCAAAGGGTAAATCTTTGTCTTCTGACTTCTAGCTTCGAGAAAGAAGACACATGGTTCCATATTCTTTTCAGGGAGATCCTTAAAGGGAAAGTCTCGGAAGAAGCTGACGTGTAGGGGAGCCATCAGCACCTATATCACTTGGGCATCTTCCCAAAGTCTTTATGTCCCTGTAGGGGCCTCTCTCTGAAGAAAATTTGAAACCATGTATCTTTTGTCTGCATTTTGTCTCTCGACGCTGGAAGCCAGAAGAAAAGCTCTCTCTTCTCCCAAACTCAAGCAGACATCAAATAATTAATCACCACCATTGAGGAGAGTTTTATGCAAGTGGCCTCGAGCACCTGATTCATAAGTATGAGAAACAGAGTGTCTTAAGTCCTGGTCAAAACTTTAGTTATATGACCTTGGGCTACTAATCTAGCACCAATTTCCTAATCTTTAAGAAGGGAATCATAATCTCTACCATGACTCCCTTTCAGAGTTTTTGTGATGAAGACTATTTGTAAACTCTGAGACCAGTATAGAATGTGAATTATTCACAGGATCACAGATTACAGCTAAAAGGAAACTTAGAAGTCATTTAGGCCAACCTCCTCATTTTATAGCTGAGGAAACAGAGGCCCAAGGGATTAGTTGACCTGCTCGGGGTCTTACAGGTAGACTTACTTACAGGTAAATAGACAAGGAATTTGAACTCAGTAATATTTGCAAAGTATATTCATAGCATTTGCAAATATATAGCCTTTTTATTTAAATATTCAATGTTCTTTCTGTGAAAATAATAATTTACAATGCTATGGCACTCCTAGAGTGTCAGAAGATTGTAATACAGTCCAAATTCTGTTCTATTTCAACAAACATTAAGGACCTTGTATGTACATGGGGGAAAGAAAAAAAATTTTTTTTAAAAGGACAGTGGAGTTTACATGATTTGTAAGGTAAATTGAAGGATCAGATGCTTTTCTTCTCTCCTCCCTTTCCTTCACATTCTGATTTAAAAATAAAACCTAAAGACATAAACAAACATCCTACCAATGTTAATCCTATAGACATTTAGACTGGCTTACATTTATTTAGCTAATATCATACTTTGGGCAAATGATTTATTGAAATAGGAGAACTGCAGTTCTCAGCATAACTTTAATATGCTGTTTTTCTTGTATCCAAATGGTTCCTGCGGTGGAATACTAACAGCTCTTTCTGAGGTTCTTTTGGGACAGCAGCATCTCATGTTGTAAGGACCACAGTTTGGGAGTCAGAGGACCTAAATTTTTATGCAGCATGTGAGGTGGCTTAACCTTTCTAAGTCATCATTTCCTTATGAAGAAAACAATACTTGTACTATCTTTGTCACAGAATGACCATGGGAAAAGCAGTTTTCAGAAATGTTAACATTCTAAACAAACATGAGTAGTTATGATACTCTGGTAGATTCTTACAGTTTCTTGTTTGGTCATTTCAGTTGTGTCTGACTCTTTATAACCCCATTTAGGGTTTTCTTAGCAGAGATACTGGAGTGGTTTGTCATTTCCTTCTCCACCTCATTTTACAAATCAGGAAACTAAGGCAAACAGGGACTTGTCCAGGTTCTAGTAAGTGTCTAAGGCCAGATTTGAACTCAGAAAGATGAGTTTTCCTGACTCCAGGCCCGGTGCTCTATCTACTGCCCTACCATGTTCTTACATTGTGTTGTACTTTAATGAGGTTTGTTTGTTTCTTAACTGTCTTTGGTTCCATCTTGCTAGGCCTACAATGGCCATCATCAAGCCTTGGAAGTACTTCTGCAATCCCTTGTAGACCTGGATATCAGGGATGAAAAAGGCCGAACAGCTCTGGACCTAGCTGCCTTTAAAGGACATGCAGAATGTGTGGAAGCGCTTATCAATCAAGGAGCATCCATCTTTGTGAAAGACAATGTAACCAAAAGAACCCCACTTCATGCCTCTGGTAGGTTCTACCTTTTCTTGGGAGAGGAAGGGAGGGGACAGGATGAGTGAAGTTGTTGAATTAGTGGATTGATTGGTTACCCTGGTTATATGGCATGTCTTGTGGTTGGCATAAGCATATTGTCACCTCCTCTTAACCCCAAAGGAATCAGTTTTCTTCCTCTGTTCAGATCTTTTCTCTTTCTGGACATTTTTTTTGTTCACTTTCAGGTAGAAGTCATAAAAAAGAAGAACAGTAAGGGAGGTGCCTAGCAATACATAGTACAGAATAATAATAATGCTCACTAGAATTCATGGACTACTTTAAGTTTGCAAAGGACTTTACAAATATTATTTCATTTTATCCTCACAATAACTCTGGAAAGTAGGTGCTAAGCTATCCCATTTTTATGATGGAAAAACTGAGGCTGACTGAGGTTGTCTGAGACTGGATTTGAATTCAGGTGTACTTTACTCCATGTATAGTACTTTATCCACTACAATACCTCAGGGGCAATATGTATGGCCCCAGAATGTCTGTATATCTAATGCTTAGTGGATAATGAAATTGATCTGAGAGATTAATACAAGGGAGGTATCATCAAGAAAATAATAATGTCAAGGCAGCTCGGGGCTCAGTGGATAGAGCACTAGGACTGGAGTCAGAAAGACCTAAGTTCAATTCAAGCCTCAGAGACTGACTAGCTGTGTGACCCTGAGCATATCACTTCCTCTGTTTGCCTTAAACCACTGAAGAAGTAAATGGCAAACCACTCCAGTATTTTTGCCAAGAAAACCCCATACAGTCACAAAAGAGTTGGACGTAATGGAACAACTGAGCAAATGTGACAGTGCTTTACAAATATTTTCTCATTTGATCCTCACAACAATCCTGATAGGTAGGTGCGATTATTATCCCCATTTTGCAGTTAAGGAAACTGAGGTGAACAGGATAAGTGACTTGCCCAAGGTCACACAGCTAGCAAGTATCTGCGGTTGGGTTTGAACTCAGGTCTTCGTGACTCTAGGCCCAGCACCTTTATCTGCTGCGCCACGTAGCTGCCTAGCTGAGTTTGTCAGGGTGCAAGAGGATATAAAATGGGATTAACAACTGAGCTACACTGATGGAAAGTAGGTTACATTCAAAAGAAACAGAGTGATAGAGGGGGCCATGATATAGTATTGTCTATGAAGAGGATCATCTGTTTAGAAATTGCTGTGCCACAAAGGGAGGCATACTCCAAAGCGTTTGAGTGAAGATAAAAGGGAAAGAAACTGAAATGATATTGTCTAGAGAAGTATATTGCAGCCCACCCTAGACAGGTGAAGGAAATAGATCATATATTCCTAATACTATTCCCAGAAGCAAAAATGGCAGAGACAAGGGATTCCCCCTACCTGGGTATCTTCTGGAAACCTAATTCTACTAAAAACAGAGTAACTGATCTGCTTTGCTAATAGTTGCATCCCTGAGAAGGCTGGGAAGGTAATAAGGACTCTGGATCCAATTCTGAGCAATTCAATTCAATAATTCAATAATCATTTATTAAATATCTAGTGTGTGCCAGATGTAAGACAATGAAGTGAAGCTCATTGGAGTCCTCACAGTCAGTTCTTATACAAAACATTCCTTTGTTAAGTTAGGATGATTTCTAAGGTATCTTAAAACTCTAAAGTCTAAAGGAAACCTAGAGTTCTACAGAAAGACTTTAAAAGACTTCTTATTTTTATTGTCACCTTTTTTATTATACCACATTCAAGTGTAAAAATATCCCTCCTTTCCCTATTCAGTAAGCTATCCTATATAACGCAGGTGTTTTTTTTTAAGTGAAAAACAAACCCACTTCAACAAAACTTACTGACACATTTACTATGTCTGCCAGTATTTGTAATATTTCCCACCTGTAATCCATCTTGTCACCTCAGTGAAGGGAGGGAGGAATATTTTTCAACTCTTCTCCATGCCAAATTTGGTCGTTATAATTATTCATTATTAGAAGGGAAACTTTTTATTCTCTGTTTCCCCAGGATTAATAATAAATATCCTTGCCTCCCTCAAAAAAAAAACCTTCACAAGTTCTGTATTTTTAAACATTAAAATATGAAATATATTAAAAACTAATTTTGTAAGACACTCCAGTCATTAGACCAATCAGTGTATCACCTTAGATATTTAACCAAAGTAACTTTTATTCTGATTTTTTTAACCACTCAATGCAAAATAACTTGCAAAACTACATAATTACTGTGCTAAATAGTTAATAACTTTTCACCTTTTCTGGGTCTCGGTTTTCCTCATCCAGCTCTAAAGTACCGATCCTGTAATGTTATTTTTTGGAGATTTTTTTTTTAATGTGGTTGCTAGTTAGAATTTTAGAAACATGGAGCAGGATAAAAGAAAATGAAATGAAAGATCCTTTAACTTAAGTACTCCATAAATGCAGGTTCCTTGGGCTGATAGAGTCTGACATATCTGCCTTTGATCTTAGCAGTGGGTATGCTTGACTCAAAAAATTAATTAAGAACCATAATGTCACATCAAAGATCTAGAGCCAAAAGGGAACTTAGAACTCATCTAGAGATTGATATTGTCTCATCCTTGTTATTTTACAAATAAGGAAACTGAGACCCAAGGATGCTAAGTCACTTGCTTAGTCACACAGATGGCAAGTGGTAGAGTCAGGATTTGAACTCACAGCCTCTGGCCCAAATCCAGCACATTTTCTACTTTACTCTGATGCCAATGTGTGGCAGAGCTGGAGCAACAACCCCAGCCTCTCCATTCCCTTTATTTCTTTCTTTTTTTCTGCTTTTGTGAGGCAATTGGAGTTAAGTGACTTGCTCAGGGTCACACAGTAAGTGGCAAGTGTATGAGGCCACATTTGAAGTCAGGTCCTCCTAACTCCAGGGCCTGTGCTCTATCCACTGCTCCACCTAGCTGTCCCTCCCCATTCCCTTTCAATGCATTCTTTCCCTAACACCATATTTATTTGTGGTGTCAGAAAAGTATATTGTGGGTACAGAGGTCAACATTCAAATGAAGGAAGTTGTTCAAAGGCTTTTATGAGTCTTGCAACCTTAAAAATACTGTTTTCCTGCTTTTGCCTAGCTAGTTAGGCCTTAAGGAATTCTTGTAATATTTGATTACAGAGCTTTCCAGATGGCATATGAAGGCTATTTGAAATGCTGAGATGGAAAAACACTGGCCCCTCTTTCATCTCCTGTGTTACTTGATAAATTCTCATAGTAGGGAAGGAAGGTTAGCAAATGACTCTTAGATCCCTAAGGCCATTAGGGTACTGGGTTTCAAAGCAGAAAGATGTTCAGCTCTTGCCTCTGACATTAGCTGTGTGGCTCTGGGTAAATTGTTTAACCCCACTGAGCCTTAGTTTCTTCATATGTAAAGTGAGGATTACAACCACAGGGTTGTCGTGGGCATCAAGCAAGATGATGTATATAAAGTACTTTGCAAATTTTAACTCACAACATAAATGTCAATCGTTATTACTACTGTTACTTCCTTTCTTCCCCAAGAATTTCCTAAGCCTTTAGTATTTTAAAGTTAAGGTTTGTTTGTCTTCTTCTATTTCTTGTTGCTTATTCCTAAATCAGGCAATTATATTTAGTCACCAAGAAAGTCCATACAAAGGGGCTATTTCAAACATAGAAAACAACCGTTTTGAACAGGTAAACATCCAGAACAATGTTTCCACACTTGTTTAGGCTGTGATCCAGCAGAGACCTCTAGTGGCCATGGGGATTCAATACACTGGGGCTTTCTTAGGTCCTACATGATGAGCAGGACCAGGCTGTCATTTCATTCTGTTACCTACCAAATGTCTCCATTGAATCAGAATTGCAGCCTGGGGTCTGCTTCAAACTGTTCTCTCAGTCCCTCTTGAAATTCCCTTAGCATGGCAATTTTGTGTTGCCTACTCTAGAGCCCCAGGATGGGAAGTAGGAGGCTTTGATAGGTGTTCTCAGAGCCCAGGATTCTCTGGTACAGGTAAGTGACTAGATGTCACTCTTTGAACAGTGCAGAACGGTAAAGACAGAGAGATAATGGCCTGCTCAAATGGGCTGAAATAACGTCATATTTGATATAGCACAACTGAAGAAAAATTAGGATTCTCTTTCCTTAAAGACAAGTGGAAAAGGGGAGTCTGTAGGAAGGACAAGACAGTTCTAGTCTGGCTGCCCCACAGCAGTAAGTGGACCTATTGGTACTTCCTGGAGGGCTCAAACAGCCCCTTTCAGCTTTGTACAGAGAATACATACTCTACAGTAGGAGTCTATTTTGTTCTCTGCTACATTGGATACGAGTGACAGAATTATAGGTTTAAAAAAAAAAATTCCCTCTTTTTACACAACATTCTTAGACCTATTATGATCATGAGTGGAGAAAGAATATCAAATTAATGCAGGAGTAGGGAGCCCGTCAAAATATGCTATTCCTCTGTTTCTGTGAAGCCATCTCCTGAGCTACTTTAGCTGTCAGCCTGTACTGACAGTTTTCTCTCTGGCACACATTAAGCCCCGTGAGTCTTTGAGATATTATTGAATCTTTCATCAGAGGTGCCTGGTTTAATACTACATTGAGAGTTCAAAAGGTCTATGATTTCATCATCATGTGTTATACCCCACTTTCACTAATGCAAGTTGTCATCCCTCTGAGCCTTAGCAGATAGTTTTCTTAAGTTGCTTTAGCTAAAAATTAATAAATAAACAATCCGTCACCAGGCAGACAGCCTTGTGGCACCTTGCTTGGGGGGAGGGGGAAACAGGGAAGTGGCCTAAGGAGGGCTATATTTTAGCTACACCTGGGGCAGTGAAAAGCTTCCCCAGAGCCTTTGCAAATGAGCTCAATGTAAATTTCAGAGTGATGGGATTTTAAATTCTCTTTTCAAAAATGTGTGTTTTGCTCTTGGTAAGTTAATTTGAGCAGTGCCAACGAATGAGTTGATGATACTGTATATTGTCACCAAAGAATACGATAGGGTGAAATGAGTATCAGTGCAGAGCTGGCATGTGATAAAATGGGCTGTAAAATCCACTTACAAATGGCCATTGGTATAGCCTAGGGATGGGGAACCTGCGGGTTCGAGGCCGCACGTGGCTCTCTAGGTCCTCAAGTATGGCCCTTTGACTGAATCCAAACTTCACAGAATGAATCCTAATAAAAAAAAGAAATAAAAGGATGTTTCATGAAGTTTGGATTTAGTCAAAGGGTCACACTTGAGGATCTAGAGGGCCACATGCAGCCTTGAGCCACAGGTTCCCCAACCCTACTATAGCCCTTTCCTTCTCTGTCTACCTACATCTTTGCCTACCTATATAAAAGCAGACATAGTTTGGGGTTTTTCTTAATGCTATGTAAGAAGAAGACAGAAGATACTGGAGGTATTTAGGCTCTTAGAGGATTTTTTTCTCCCTCCTTTCAGCCATAGGAGAAGGCAATAGGTCTTTCATAAGACTTTCAGTTTAGTTTTGTGAGGGATAGAATCAGCCTTAAAGCCAGGAAGACTTGGGCTGAAGGCCCGCTTCTGACAATACTGACCGCAAGCCTAAGCAAAGCACTCAACTTCTCAGTCCCTAGGAAATGCTGCAAGTTGCAGAGAAGGTGTCAGCCTACCCTGGTAGAGGGAATTTTCTCACTTTGTGAGTTCCTGATGCCAATGCTATCCTGAGGCCAGTCCTTGTCCCTATTCTTGTGTTACATAGTCCTTAGCAAATATATTTTAGGAAAATAGGAAAAGATATATTACTCTCTTAATGGCTTATCTGATGGTCTCTGCTTCCCTTATCTTATATCGGAACCTTACCAAAAGTAATCCATCTGTCTTATCGGCAGACACACACACACACACACACATAAGCGCACATGTGTCAGTAACCTGTTCCTGCCTGGTAGGTACAGCCCTGGGTACCATTTCTTACTTTGTTGTCTCTATGCCACCAAGACAACAGCAGAAAGCAAGAATATCCAGGGCATGGTCGCTTGAGAAATGATGGAAAAATGGTCAGAATCACTCACGTGGTCTGGGGCTCGGAGGAAGGAGGCATAAGCAACCAGCAGAGCTACACCTGTTGGAACATGACCTGGGTCCACTCTAGGAAAGAAATCATGCCCGAGAGCTTCCATTCACTATAAAGCACAAAGACACTAAGAGCTTGAGGGAACTATGGCAACAATGTCTATAACAGCAACAACAACAGCAACAATAATAGTTATCTTTTATACAGCATTTTAAAGTTCATGAAATGCTTTACCTCTCATTTGATACTCACAATTCTGTAAGATGGGTGCTATTACTATCCCCATTTTACAGATAAGGAAACTGAGGCTGAGGGAGCTTAAGTGACTTACCCAGGGACACACAGTTAATAAGTCTGTCTGAGGTAGGATTTGAACTCACTCACTAAACATTTATTAAACTCCTACTATCTGCCAAGGACTGTGCTAAGCACTGGCGATGCAAAGAAAGGGACAGTCCTGCTCTCGAGGAACTCACAGTCTAAAGGGGGTGGTAACATGCAAACAAGTATGTACCAGCAAAATCTATGAAGGAAAATTTGGAGATAATCACAGAGGAAAGGCACTAGGATTAAGAGGGATAGCAAAAATTGCTTAAGAAGATGGGATTTTACCTGGAACTTGAAGGAAACCAGAGAAACCAAGAGGCTGAGATGAAGAGGTAGAGTATTTGAGTCTTGAGGGACAGCCAGTGAAAATGCCTAGATCTGGGAGATGGCATGTTTTTATATATATAGAGAGAGAGAGAATATATATATATATATTTGTTTTTTGTTTTTTAGGCAATTGGGGTTAAGCGACTTGCCCAGGGTCACACAGCTAGTGTCAACTGTTCGGGCTGAGGCCAGATTTGAACTCAGGTCCTCCCAACTTCAGGGCTGGTGTTCTATCCACTGCAACACCTAGCTGCCCCAAGATAGAATGTTTTGATTGAGAAACAAGAAGAAGGCCAGTGGTGTTGTATCTCATAAGAAGGGTATAGGTGTAGGTAGACTAGAAAGGATGATGGTGGGGGCGGTAGAGCAGGTTATGAAGGGTTTTGAACACCAGAGGATTTTATATTTCATCCTGGAAGTAATAGGGAGCCATTGGAGTTTAATGAAGATCACCTTCACAGCTGGGTGGAGGATGAACTAGAGTGGGTAGGTATTTGTGACTGGCAGACCCACCAGTAGGCTATTTCAGAAGTCCATGTGTGAGATGATGGTGGCTTATACTGGGGTGGTGGCAGTATTAGAGGAGAGGAAATATATGTGACAGATGTTATCCATGTAAAATTGAAAGACCTTGGCAACAGATTGGATATGGAAGGGTGATAGAGAGTAGGGAGTTCAGCATGACCAGGGTTGGGAGCCTGGGGAACTAGAAAGATGGTGGTGCCTTTAACAGTAATAAAGATGTTAGGAAGGAGAGTATGGTTTGAGGGAAAAGACGATGAGTTCAGCTTTGGACATGTTGAGTTTAAGGTGTCTATAGGACCTCCAGTTTGAGATGTCTACTAGATGGGTGGGGATATAAGTCTGGAGGGCAAGAAAGAGGTTAGGGCTGGATAGAAAGATTTGAGAATCATCAGCATAGAGATTATAATTGGATCCATGGGAGTTGATGAGATCACCAAGTGAAGTAGTACAAAGGGAGAAGGAAAAAGGGCCCAGGATAAAGCCTTGTAAGATATCCACTGCTAGCAGGTGTGACCTGGATGACACTCCAGAAAAGGAGACTGAGGAGTGGTGAGAGAGGTAGGAGGAAAACCAGAGGAGTGTAGTTTCCTGAAAATCTAGAGAGAACAGAATATCAAGGACAAGCAGATAATCATCAGTGTCCAAGGCTGCACTGCAAGAAGGATAAGGTGTGTGCCTATCTGATTTGACCATCATCAGATCAAATATTAATTTAATGCCTGGCAGAACATGGGGTATGAAAGTACAGTCTAGTTGGGGTCTCCTTTTTTGATCAGGCACCAGGGGACAGTGAAAACAGGATAATTGTATTAAGTCCAGGCACCTAAGAAGGAGAATAATGAGAGGAGTGGGGGAATTGGGAAAAGATATGCCCTTTCCCAGAAGAGAACATCAGAGGAGAGTTAGGGAATATATGTGATAGAGACCAAAGAAAGAACTTATTCAAATCCAGCAACCCAACAAAAATGGTACACTTCTAAGAATCCAGTCAGCCTGGGGCATAAAGAAAAATGGGTCAATATAGTATGTGCTAAGAAACAGTCTTGGTAGGATGAATTAAGAAGACACACAAGTCAGAAACTCTTGAGACGGAGTCTGCTTTTAGAAGTGTTCAAATAAATCTCATGACAGAGAAAGGATGTTGTGTATATGTTGTGGAGGGGCATCATTGTGCAATAATAGAGTGCTGGATTTAGAGTCAGGAAGACCCAAATTCAAATTCTGCCTCAGATACTTAGTAGCTGTATGACTTTGGGTAAGTCAGTTTTCTCATCTGCAAAGCAAGGGTAATAATAGTTCTTACCTCCCAGGATTGTTGTGAGGATCAGCTAGATTAAATATACAAAACTCTGTACAAAGCAAGTGGTTGTAATTGTTACTAGTAGTAATGTTGGTCTTCTGAAAGAATGTTCATTTTAATTTTTTTCAGTCATTAATGGTCACACACTGTGTTTACGACTGTTACTAGAAATTGCAGACAATCCAGAAATTGTCGATGTGACAGATGCCAAAGGACAGTAAGTGACACACTCTCTACTCCATAGTTTGTGACATGTCAGTGATAACTGCCATTATTGTTTGTTGCTAAAAAGAGTCCTAGGATGAGGATTGGTGTACCCCAGGTTTGGGGTGAAGAATACACATACTTGGAAGAATGACGTGGGTAGAAGCTGCCTCTGTGCTGCTGCCTTCCCCATGTTTTGCTTTCTTTTCATCCCCTCAAGCTTCTATCATTCCATTCTGAGAACCATTAAACAAGAGTGTAACATGACTGTTATCCTTAGCATTTGCATGATGCTTTTATTTTTTCAAAATGCCTTCCATCTACTACTCTAGCTATTTTTCTCCCTCATCACAATATTCTTGTGTGGAAGGAAGATATTTTTATGCCTGTTTTACAGATGGGAAAACTGCACCACCAAGAGTGAGTGACTTGTGATTAGTTAGTGGTGGAATAAATATACAATTCTGGCTTCAGACGGTTGGTCTCCCTCCCAATCAACTGCTCTCTCCTAGGCTACCCTGCTTCCTAGTATCAACCAGGGCTTCTTCCAAAACAATTCCAAAGAGACAGTTTTCATTTTAAAGTTGTCTTAGAAAAGAAATGTAAACCCTCCTTCTTTGTCCTGTCAAGTATATTCATTTCTTTATAACTATTTGACTTTCCATGAACCCTGACACTCACATTTTCAGGAATGATAGTTGGCCATGGTACAGTATCTATCAGTGTTACCATGCCATGCAGTTAATGAGCCCTTAATAAATATGAACTGATTCTGAAGATGATGGAGACAGCATGATTAATACAACATCCCCTTACTGGCTTTTCCACCTCCTCCTCTTACGCACTTGCTTTAAAGTATATGTCTTTCCTGCTCAGAGACAAGCAGACTGTGTCTTTATAGCATTTGGCACATTGTGGACATGTAGAAAATATTAAGGGGGGCAAAAGCAGTATCTTCCCCCTGGGAAATGATTAATGGTTTTGATCTGGTTATTAATAGCTTATTTTGTTCCTCTCTTCTAGAACCCCACTGATGCTGGCTGTTGCCTATGGACATATTGATGCTGTTTCTTTGTTACTTGAAAAAGAAGCAAATGTAGATGCTGTTGACCTCATGGGATGCACAGCTTTACACAGAGGGGTGACTGAATTCTTCCTGAGCTTTACACAAACATTTTGACTATTTTTTAAATGAATGTTTAATGTAGAAATTTTTAAATGACATATTATCCTAATAGCCAAAAGGAAATTTATCCTTCCAGAGATGAAAGTAATGACAGTTATATTTAGATTAATTCAACAAGCATTTATTAAGTGAATACTATTATGACTATACCAGCTGCTGAGAGAGATATAAAGTTTTGTCTTTCTTCAAGGGGGAAGTAAAGCAGATGGGTGTTATTCTGCTTTTGATTATAATGTTATTATACATACATACATATACATATACACATACATATATATGTGTGTGTGTGTATGTGTATATAGATATAGATATAGATATAGATATCCCTTCATTTTACAAATGAGGCAACTAAGACCCAGAGAGGTGAGGTGATTTGTCCAAGGTCACACAGGTAGTAAGTGGTCGAGTTGGGTTTCAAACACAGGTCTTCCAACTCCAAATCCTGCCCTGAGCACCCTGAAGAAGGCTAAGTGCTTTCTGTCAAAGGATACCCCCAACTGAATGGTTGAGCCAATGGTTTTCCTGAATTCTTCTGTTATGACTTTCCAATTACAAATTATGCTTCAGTTTTGCCCATTCCTCGTCTCTGAGTTATTGCATGGAATGCTTTGCTTGAGGCCTAGATAAGTAGATCTACATGTGCTCATCCTATGAACCCTGTTGCTTTTCCTCAAGGGCACTAATTCTAAGGGACTCTTGGATTTTCTGCCTCATGTTCTCACCGCCATCTTAGGCCCTCTGCTCTCTGAGCTTTCTATCATTTTTAAAACCTCTTTGCTTGTCTTTAATCTTTATGCATTAGATCATGACCGGGCATGAGGAATGTGTCCAAATGCTATTGGAACAGGAAGTCTCCATTCTGTGTAGAGATTTCCGAGGAAGGACCCCCCTGCACTTCGCAGCAGCTCGTGGCCATGCCACGTGGCTGAGTGAGTTATTGCAGATGGCACTTTCAGAGGAAGACTGCTGTTTCAAAGATAACCAAGGTTACACTCCATTGCACTGGGCTTGTTACAACGGTAAGTTTTCCATCCGTGTCTGGAGGACACAGCGTTGTTGATGGTCCCAGGTGTGTTATATGTCAGGACCACTATGATCTTAAAATAAGCTGTGAAAAATATTAAGGTAACACGAACTAGACTGTAAAACCATGCATGTGAATTCTGACTTAAGTAAGGTCCTCCAGGTCAGCTAAGTTGAAAAGTTAACAAGTAGACAGTTGGGGCTAGCAAGGAGAGGAGTGAGAGGTTTAGCCTGCTGCAGTCCTGAGATTGCCTATGTCCATTCCTAGATAATGAAACTGTTTTCTTTTAGTCTCATCACTTATTCACTACTTCAGTCGTCCTTGATTTCATTGGTCTGAGTTCTATCTCCACTGATACAGATGGCAATGCTACACGTTCCTGTAACCAAAATAATTTAATCAACTTGTGGCCAACCTTCTGGGATGACCTCTTTCAAACTTAATAGCCTCAAATAGTTACTAGCTGTGTGAGTGTGGCAAGTTGCTTAACTCTCTTAGTTTTCTGATCTGTAAAATGATGATAATAATAGCACCTTCATGGCAGTGTTGTTACAAGGATCAAATGAATTAATATTTGTAAAGTTCTTTGCAAACCTTAAAGCGCATTACGTTTGTTAGTTCTTCATCTTCTTTATCATCATCCTTGAAGACAGACTATTGCTAGGTGTGTACCTGAAGTTTTTCTAGTTTGCTAGGTCCTTTGATAATCCACATCCATACCACAAAGAAAAATCAAAGGGGTCTTTAGTGGAAATTCATCACTTCTTATACTTGGGGGGACAAAACATCATAAATCTGTTACTTTTATCCATGTCTTTTTTAAGTACAGAAAAATTATAGTTTTTAACTAGTTCTTAAAATTGTCTCAGAAATTCTTTGAGATCCAAACTAGATTAGTTAGAATCAGAGTTAGAATTTGGACTGCCACTAATTTTATACCAATGTTGATCTTAGGAAGGACCTGCATTGATCGGTATGAATTTGGTCAATATATTTACAAAGTGACTTTTTCCCTTTTGTTCTAATTCTAAACCAATCCTATTCCATAGAAATTGACCCCTGTAACCAGGAAATTCACTTAGAATCCAGAAGCTGCTGTGGATTTGCTATGACATAGATGATAGGTATTAGCTATACAACAGTGAGTGAATTATCTGTGGCAGTATGTCTGCCTAGCCTGTAGGACCCAGGCAGATTTCTTGTGAAAGGTCCAGAAAAGTAGTCTCAATTTCTGGAAGAGAAGTTATGGTGAGAACATGTGTGTTTGAGAAAGTATGTAAAGTAGCCTATATTCTGAAGACAAAAATGGAATCACAGAATCTCAGATTTAGAAGACATGTTACACTTGTCTGAATTGTCATTCACCACAATAACATGCTCAAAAAATGGTCATCAAATCACTGTTCAAACATTTCCATCCACCTATTACCTCCAAAGGCCTCCCATTTCTTCTTCTTTTTTTTTTTTTTTATTTGAGGGAGCTAGGTCTTACTACACCTAGAGCACTGGACCTGGATTCAGGAAGACCTGAGTTCAATATCTGCCTTGGACACTTACTAGCTATGTGACCCTGGGCAAGTCACTTAGCTTCTGTCTGCCTCAATTACCTCATTTGTAAAATGGGGATAATAGTTGCACCTTTCTCCCAGGGTTATTTTGAAAATAAAATTAGGTGATATTTGTAAAGTGCTTTGCAAACCTTAGAGTGTTACATCAATTTCAGCTTTATTATTACCTCAACTCATTAGAAGGTTCCTCCTTATTTTGAGACAAAACTTGCTTCTCTCTAATTTATTTTTTATTTTATTTTTTACTCTGAATTTAAATACTCAAAAAAGCATTTCCATACACACAGCAGAACACAAAAAGAGGCTTGTTTATGAAACAGTGAATCTCCATTTTTTACACATTTTTTCCAAAACTGCCCTGCTTGTTTTATTGTCTTTTGAAGTTCCTTTTT